>NC_092718.1:178766029-178916850 GCF_047496885.1 Scyliorhinus torazame
CCCACAATGGGTGGGATTTACAACGCAATGTCTCATGAGATCGCCTTAGATCTCGCGAGGCGTTGCGAACCGGGTAGATCCTGTGTAGCCACCTGGGTTGGCCACTTCCCGACTTAAAATGGAGAACCGCAAAGACTAAAGGGAAATTCAGCTAACACAGGCAAAAACGAGCAAGTGCAGAAACCCTGTATATTGGAACTTGCAAAAAAAAACAGACAGCACTGAAACCAGCAGCCATCTGCATAGTAATGAGCGATTCCCAGGCACAATGAAACACTTAAGGTGAATAAGGCCAAGCCAGACTCCTCGGCGCCACCAGGAGCCAAGACAAAGGAAGGCCAACGGACATTTAGGGACCGCCCAGCGATCAGGGAACAACTCCAGTATTGGAGAAATCGATCCAAGTGATCAGAACGCAGTCCAATCATTTGGAACCAGGTACGGGGTCCGCCCCGAAGGGCGGGAAGCCCCTGGGGACTATAAAGTAGAGTCCCCAAGTTCAATTCAGTCTTCTTGGCAGGGTCACTCAGCAACGCGAATCAACCCCTGAGAGTGAACTGCCTAGCTGCCGCACCAACCAAGTAAGTCTCTAATCAACGCTCGCTACGAGATAGGCGCTCCTAGCTACAAGTCCATACCAGCTTTTGAATCTAGCAGACTCAGAACCTGAACGAAAGACCATTTGTTCCCCTGACCCGGTGGGCCAATTCCGAAGCTAAGTATAGGCCTTTTAGTGATAGAAATAATCTAGAAAGTAGAGTTATATGCATAAGTAGTAACTTACTGTATATAATAAATGTGTTTTGATTTGAATCTTACTAATTGGTGTGTTGAGTTATTGATCAGTACTTGAACTTGAATCTCGTGGCGGTATCATAAAGATACCTGGCGACTCTAGAGCAAAGGTTAAACAAACAGAGCAAATTACGAATTAAGAGCCAACCAAAAGTTAGCAACACCTGCGAGCGGGGTCTCCTGATTTCTATCAGCCAATCTGACGAGCTGCTTTTCAAGTGCAGCGTGGCCATTGGATCGTGCTCGTTATAAGGCAGTACTACGTAAATTTACAAAATGATGGAGGCATGCCCCCCCTCCGGCTCCTTGTTTTTCTGCTCATCCAACAAAGACATTAATTTCCAGTGATAAAACAGAATGAAAAAGTGCAGCAACTATCAGTTGATCACACTGTAGGACAAAATTATGTGATCTGTGCGTTGTCAGAGGAGCAGAGACAAAGCCTGTTGGCTGAGGACAAGGAAATACCATTGGCAGAAAAGGGACAGGAGGCAAAATCAAGAGCCATTGGCAATGAAACGCAAAGTAAGCCTAGTCAGAGATGGGAAAATGGTGTGGAAGATGTAAAAGAAGTTCAATTCACCACTGCCAATATTACGCATGTGCTGAAAATGAATTTCACGTTCATTATTCCAACATCATTGTCTCCGATAAAAATGTCAGAACTACTCAGCTTCAGTGAAAGTCCTTAAGTCACATTTTACTTTATGATCCACACACTCGTCTGGCTACTAAATACTGAGCTGATTTTAAAAGGCCAACATCCTAAAACCGTGACATAAACATGCCGATATATTCAGGCATCTCAGTAATCTCAGTACGAGGCGCAAGCCCAACTAAATCCAACTTTGAAATAAAATTCACATAATATTGAAAGAGCAAGAACCATTTTGGCTAATATATCAATCATTTCGAACAGGAAGGAATTTGATATCATTTTCACAATTAATATTTCAATCCTGGTACTAATGCGCATTGTAAAAACTTGCACATGAGCTGGCACATCAGTTATGAATCATGAAAAGGGATCACAACCCATGCACTTCCGGGTACAAACACACCCTATTCTGTGTTATGTGGATTTGTGGGTTCTCAGACTGAGAAGAATTGAGAACAACGTTTACATTTATTAAATTCACTGGAAAATAACAAGCGGTTAACTCTGGTCTGCAATCCTTTGTCAAACCGTCCCAATTATAGTTTTTTTGCCGTTTCTTCCATTACCTCAAGAAAATCTGAGGCTTGTGTGCTGGGAAGATTTTTTTTTTTTTTAAAAGATTAATTTTCCCTGTATGATTTCCTATATTCATCTCAAGATGTTGGCTTATTAAGTATAGTGGTCCTGGGCACTGACTATCCTCCAGTACCATCCCAAAGATCTACTCTTCCCATATAAGCTTAGACAATGATTGCTGACAGAGTAATGCTTCAACTTCCTGCTTTTTAAATGTACTTTTGATTTGAATGTTTTCTTTTCATTGTATTGGTGCCTTCCAATCATTCCACACATGCAATTTTCAGCCCAGGTCACTGAACAGCCCAGCAGCCAATGAAAACAGCTGTTTTCAAAGTAGGAAACTATAGACCAGTTAGCTTGACCTCTGTGGTGGGAAAGTTGCTGGGATCAATCATTAAGGAGGAGATGACTGAACATTTGGAATGAAAAAGCTCAACCCACCATTGTCAGCATGGTTTTATGAAGGGCAAGTTATGCTTGGCAAACTTGCTTGAGTTCTTTGAGGATGCAACCAGCAAGGTGGATAATGGGGAACATGTGGATGGGATATATCCAGACAAGGTGGTGCATAAAAGTCTGATCCAGAAGGTGAGATCGCAGGGGATTGGGGGTAGAGTACTAGATTGTATTGAGGATTGGCTGACTGACAGAAAGCAGAGGGTTGATATAAATGTGTCCTTCTCTGGCTGGTGAACTGTAAACAGTGGGATGTCAGTCTTCGGACCTCAACTGTTTACAATCTACATTGTAGATTTGGTCTCCTTATTTAAGAAAGGATGCGGTGTCATTGAAGGAAGTTCAGAGGAGGTTCATCAGATTGATTCCGGGGATGAAAGTGTTGGTCATAGGAGAGATTGAACAGTTTGGGCTTATACTCGCTGGAGTTTGGAAGAATGAGAAGGGATCTGATCGAGGTATGTAAAATACTAAGCGGGATTGATAAAGTAAAATGTAGACCAAATGCTGCTCCTTGTGGGGTAATCTGGAACAAGAGGTCACAGATATAGGTTGAGAGGCGGTAGATTTAAAATTGAGATGAGGAGGAACTAGTTCTCGCAGAGGGTAGATAATTTGTGGAACTCGCTGCCCCACAGTGCGGTGGAGTCTGAATTATTAAATGGTATATTTCTGATAGAAAACGCGTTAAAGGGATATGGGGAACAGGAAGGGAGGTGGATTTGAGACCAGGAATAAATCAGCCGTGGTTCAATTGAATGGCGGAGCAAGCTCAAAGCGCCGGATTGCCTACTTCTGCTCCTCATACCGATATTTTAAATCAGCCAAATGAAAGTGGTCAATTAGACTCCACAAAAGCCTCATTAGATTACCTTACATGGGCATTATAAAAGCTCCGGTGCCCCGAGAAGGTGATTCAAATGGAATATAATCAAAAGAAGAGGCCGTAAAATGGCATACAGCACATAGGTCCCAAACATGTCTACCGATCATGCCAGCCCTAATCCAGGCCAGCTTTTAAGGGTTGATTCTATGAGCCCCGGCTGATGGACCTCTGCCCATGAGGGTCACATGAGAGTTATTACAGACCTGAAATAAGGACGATTCCATAACTGCCTCACAATGTGACCCTAGTCATAGGACTACTCCTCTCATAGGCTGATTTCACAACCACCTCATAGGATGAGCTCATTAGCATTAGATTGCAAACATCTTCTCGAATGTCTCACAAATTAAGGTGCAGCAAGTGATAATTAACTAAGAATATTAACATTTTTATTTTAGCTACAATGAATTATCACATTCCCAGGCCACAAATTTTCACCAACACACATGGAATATAACATTTTTAATAAACACTGAAACAGTTAAAAAAAATTCAAGCAACGAGCTGCTGAAACCTGGTACGTATGCCGAAGTAATTGTTCACACAGAGGCTGTTAATTTTTTTTTCCATTTGTCAATATTATCAGAAATTTTCTTTTCCTAAATTTCCCAAAACATATTTGCTTCAACTGGTTTTCGCCCTTCTCTTTCTGTGAGCACTAACAAGTGCTGGAACCTGGATCCCAAACCTTACGAGGTCGGCAAGCTATTCATGCGCGGAAGGCATCGCACTCAAGCCAGGACCTGTTCCCACACGCCATGCCACAAAGAGTCACTTGAAAGCTCTGGGGAAGGGAAATCTGAGCTAATTTATACCCTCATTAGGCCAGGGCCAACAAGCTCAATTGTAATGGCATTGTTTGAGATCAGCAAGCTCAGTGTGGAAAACGCACATCAAAGGTTTGTGAAATCTGATCTAAAATAGTTTTCATAGAGTTTGTGCAGGGGGTCGGGACAGAAAGCACTAGCAACAGCGCCGCTCCCGATAGCTCCGGGGAAATACTCGGAGTCCAGTAATAATAGCTTCATTGAAAATCTGGAGGCAGTTTCGCCGACACTTCGGGTTGGGGGCAGGGTCAAGGGAAATGCCGATTTGGGGGAACCACAGATTTGAGCCAGGGAGGTGGGATGGAAATTTCTGGAAATGGGAAGAGAAGGGGATTAAGACGCTAAAAGATTTGTTTCTTAGGGGTCGGTTTGCAGGATTGAAGGAGCTGGAAGCGAAGTATGGGCTGGAGCAGGGGGAAATGTTTAGATACATGCAGGTTCGAGATTTTGCCAGAAAGGAGATACAGAGCCTCCCGGAGGAACCGGCCTCCACGTTGCTGGAGGAAGTGCTGGCGACAAGGGGACTGGAGAAGGGGGTAGTGTCAGCGGTGTACGGAGCTATTTTGAAAGAGGATAAGGCACCATTGGAAGGGATCAAAGCAAAGTGGGAGGAAGAGTTGGGAGAGGTTATAGAGGAGGGAGTCTGGTGTGAGGTGCTCCGGAGAGTAAATGCCTCCACCTCATGTGCGAGGTTGGGGCTGATGCAGCTGAAGGTGGTATAGAGAGCACACCTCACGAGGGCGAGGATGAACCGATTCTTTGAAGGAGTAGGAGATGTGTGTGAGCGTTGCGGGGGGGGGGGGGGGGGGCTCCGCTAATCACGTTCATATGATTTGGTCCTGTCCAAAGCTAGAGGATTACTGGAAGGAAATTTTAGGGTAATTTCCAAGGTGGTGCATGTGAAACTGGACCTGGGTCCCCGGGAGGCCATATTCGGGGTGTCGGACCAGCCAGGGTTGGAAACGGGGGCAGAGGCAGATATCGTAGTCTTCGCCCCGTTGATAGTCCAAAGGGGGATTCTGTTGGGTTGGAGAGCAGCCTCTCCACCCTGTGCCCTGGCGTAGCGGGGGGAACCTGTTGGAATTCTTGACTCTTGAGAAGGTTAAGTTTGAACTGAGGGGAAGGACGGAGGGGTTCTACAAGTCATGGGCATTATTCATTATGTACTTTCAAGAATTGGATAACATCGAACATTAGTTTGGGGGGATGGGTGGGAGGGTTGGGGGGAGGGTGGTTGTGTGTATTAAGGGTGACTATGGGTAATCCCTGATTCCTTTTTGTAATTTGTTTATGTAAACTTGCGGGCTAATGTTTGGGGGTTGGTGGGAGGATGGGATCATTGTTATTGTTATGGGGTTTGACATATTTGTTGCTGATTATTGTTTATTGTTGGTGGGTGTAAATTTGGGAGAAAATGTGAAAAATAAAATGGTTTTCGTACCAAACCCATGTTGCATTCCCTCGCTTAAACGGTCAGGCGGTGGCAACCGTTCCTAGACTATCTCGCTAGAGGGAGGTCGGTCAGCAGCAGCAGCAACCTTGGGTGTGGGTGGGGGGGGGGAGCTGCCTGGGGGGATGGATGAGCAAGAGATAACATGAAGAGTCGGGGAAACTGGCACATACGGGAGAGAGCCAGTGTACAAAGCGATGTAAATATACTATTTTGCCATGCATATATCTTGCTCCGCGCGATTTCTCGTTTCTTTTCTTTGTTACGGGGGGGGGGGGGGTATTGTTTGTAAGGGAGAAAAATTGTGTTAAAAACTTTAATAAATATATTGTTTTTTAAAAAAAGATAAGAAGCTGGACTTGAACTAACGGGCACTTAGTTTTTTCAGTGCTCTACAGTGGCGGCGGTCTGTTAACCAAACTTGGTCTGACCAGGAGTGGACTTTTATTGAAAGAAGAAGCTGGACTTGAACTAAAGGACTCTGGGCTCTCAGAGCTTTTGTGTGGCAACGGTTTGTTAAATTATCCTGTACTGTAATGTTTTATCCAAGATTGTTTTCAGCCTGGACAGAGAGCGGGGGCTGGAGGGCGCACTGCTTAGGGTGCTTTTGGGAGATTGCAACGAGGGGGGGGGGGGGGCCTGCAAAGGGGGCACTGCACTTGGTATCTTTCGGCGGGAGATCAGGGCCTCTGATAGAGAGATGGGCTAGGGGCTGGTTAAAGGACTTGAAAGGGCACGGGGAGACACAGTCAGGTTAATGGGTCCTTCGTGTGTGGGGGGTGGGCCTGAGCACTCGGACGGGAGACAGTCAGGTGCCAAGGGCAGGGGTCAGCGTAGCTAGCGTAGGTCAGGGGTCACCAGGGAGAGTAGGAGGAGGGGCCGGCTAGGGCCAAGCACAGGGCTGACCTGGCACGTCAGGCCTCGGGGGACAGGAGAGGTCGGGGGGGGGCAGCTGAGAAGTAGAGCAGAGGAGACTTAAGTGGGCAAGGGGGGGGGTGACCAGGGATCCCCCGGGGGAGAAAGTCGCTTGCAGACTCTCAGGGAACAGCGCAGGAAACCGACAGCAGCAGCACCCGGGGGGGGGGGGGGGGGGCAGGGTTTGAGGCACGTTAGTTTAGTTGAACACGGGTGGCATGGGCAAACAGAGCTGATAGGGGAAATGCCTTATTAAAATGTTTATTCTTTCCCACTGTTCGTTTTCACTATGTTAAGGCTCTTTGCATAGGGCCCTTTTTCTCTCTCTGTAAATGTTACAATTTTATTTTAAATAAAAAATTTCAAAAATAAATAAATAAATAAAAATAAAGGCCCGGCTCCTGAAAGTTTTCCAATATTCCTGGAGGAGCTGGTGTTTAGCAGCTGTCTCTGGCAGATCAGGTGCAAGGAGGTGAGAAACATGTTTGGGGCAAATCGTGGCAGTGGGAAGAATTTTAAAGGGTAAATAAAATGCTTTTTGAAATTTAATGTCCCTACCTTTTTGAAGTTAAAGTTGCAGCAGGCCAGCATAGGTCAGGGGAGGAGCCAGATTTCCAATTTAAGAGGTCCATCCCTCTCCTGAATCACAAGGGCATTGGAGCAGTGTTTCACCAAAGACCGTTTTCCAACACAAAAACAGACCTGCCTTCTATTTCCCGTCTCCATGAGGAAAATCTAACCCCCAAAGTCCAAATATTTCAGTGTCAAAAGAGAAACTAGAGCATCCGTCTGTTGTAACCCTACAGGAGGCCAAGGAATCTGCAACTTCAAGAGTCGTTGTGGCCTCGCCTGAGTACGATCTACTCAGATGAGGAGATGCGGAGCTGCCCCCTTAAACCAAAGACTGTTGGAACATGAATATCCTGGCCCAAGTGTGGGTCGGGCGTGAGAGACCCTTTGGGAGCAGGAGGTGTAAATATATAAGGAGATAAATCTAACTTTTTCTACAATCGTCGTTTCCGAGTGGTCGCTTGCCTGAGACCTTACACCGTCCAACTCCGTGATTCAGCAAAGTTCCATCGATGTAAGGATTGTATTTGTGGATTTGGAAAGAAAAAGAAAATGACTCCCCAAGACAGCATTTCTACACATTGTACTGTTCTGCGTGAGTGCATTGTGATTGTAATTTTTAAACTTAAAAAAAAAACAAGACTCGAATCTGAAAAATCAACCCGAAGTTGAGAGCAGCTGGAACTTCCTTGCTCTGTGATGAACATATTCTTATAAATCTGCAGAAAATTGAGCTTAAAAAAAAAGACAGGTCTGTCTCAATGGATTGTAAAGCTGCCTGCAATCAGACCGACACACCATTATCCCCTACACATTCCAACATGGCAATTTAGAAGACAATTTAAATAACTGTAGTTAAAGATGGCGGTACTGGAGCTAAATAAGAAATATGGTTTATCCTTAAAAGCTGAAAAAAGTCAAACTTTCATTTTTTTTTAAAGAAAAAAAACTGAAAAGATCTGTTCCATCTGTGGGGAATTGTGATAACCCTCATGAGGAGCACGGGGCATTGCTGATTGATCACCTCATGGGTTTCGTAGAATACGAGTTTCCATGGTGAACGGGCTGGGGTTCGTTAGCGGGACCTTTAAATGTAGCTCCCAGAGCCGGACTGGCAGTTCCCCGTAGTCCTGGGCTGGGACGTTTGTTTTGTGTTCTGTGGTAGAGGCTTTATTTTCAGTTTAAAGTAAACCAGGTTGACCTTTTACCCTGCGACTCCTGGAATTATTAGAGAAGCTCAATTAAAACTACCAATCGAGGAGCTCAATGTTTCGACAACACCAATGGTGCCAAGCTGTGAAAATGCACCTGCATCTATTGTGAAGAGCAGGGAATTGTTGTGCAAGCTTGTTAAGTCAAAGTTTAACCAGAATCATACTGAAATGAAAGTCTAGATACTATCAAAGTGACCGCTGAGGTTTATGCGACCCTTTGGGGTCACAAGTAAAAGTTAAGGAAAGACTCATTAGATTAATTGCCTTCGGAGCAAGAAAGTAAGCTTATGTTGCAGTCATTTTAAAAATTCTTTCATGGGTTGCGGGTATCGCCGACAGGATCAGCATTCATTACCCATCGTAAAACGCCCTTGAACGTGATGGTGAGTTGCCTTTCTGAACAGCGACAGTCCACCTGATTTAAGTCACCCACAGAGCTGTTAGAAAGCGACTTCCAGGATTTTGACCCAGCGCCAGAGAAGGAACAGCAATATCATCTCCAGTCAGGCCGGTGTGTGGTTTGGAAAGGAATTTGCAGCTGGTGGACTTCCCATGCAACTGCTGCCCATGTCCTTCGAGGTGGAAGAGGCCCTAGGTTTGGAAGGTACTGTCGAAGGCAGCCTAGATTTCTCCTTCATATGCTGAAAAACCTGCAGTGCAGCGTCTGTCTTTATTTCCAATTTACAGCATTTCCAATTTCTCAGTGTCTTAGAAAATGCTTGACAAAAATCCACGTAAAATCAGCCAATGGCCCAACGCAAGATCTCCATGCAATCAATGCACACGAATGATCGCTCCTTCAAATGGCTGAGGTGTGGGGGGGAGGGGTAAACAAGTTAAGGGTGGGTTTTATTTTAAGCCTTCAAAGGGTAAGGGAACTTCAAACCTTTACTTAAAGATTAGTTTTAATGTTTCTTTCAAATTATACAGTCTGCAAATAGGAAGAAAAGGGGATGCCACCTTTTAAACCTTTCAAATCAGTTTCTGTGAGCTCACGGATCGACCTTGCGTCTATTTGTATGTCTCTTGCCAGCAAACCAGTGGACTGTAAACCACAATGTCGAGCTGTGGGCAACCATTTGTGAAAGGGTGAATGAATGGATTGTAACAGCCAATGTGTGCACACTGCTATCAGTTTCTGACAACTGTCATCCTCCCTGTCGAGGCGAAGTCTTTGGTCTAAATTCTAAAAGCAGTATGCGTGATCAGGTTACTGGGACAGGATGTCAAAATTCTTCACTGTGGAAAAGAAAGGCAGCTAACTAAGCTCTCATTAGTGGAGCTTTCTGTCATCCCTAGCCACAAGACTCCACTGAATAACACTGACACCCTGGAAATGACCACATATAGCTCAACTGTGTACCATCTGGTCAGTGCATTGGGGCCAATCAATCAGAGACTGCTTTTTCAACAGGGCTTGGTACAATTAGATACAACATGCTCATATTTTTGTTTGCAAGCAACAGCAAATGTCAGGCACACAATTCTTACACAGATATTATTAATCAGCATGGAAAATAAATGCTGCATGTTTACGAAGTTACTTACTCCAAATCTATACTATTGGGCTCAGTTTTATGGAACACTACAGACCCGCATGCATTCCATCCCCCCAAAGCCTCCCCAATTCAGCCCACCATGTCTAGTTAAAAGTTGAGGAGCCAGCCCGTGGTTCCGATGGCTACCATGTAGCAATTTAACGCAGAGAGCAGTGTTGGTTTCTTAAAGGCAAGGCTTCTTTTCACCAGAGGAAGTCCCGCCTTAAAGAGCTGCCAGCCAATTCAATGCCTGGCAGTGCCATAGGTCATTGAGACCCCGTCTTCTCAACATTGCCCCACGCCTGAGGTGTGATGATTCTCAGGTTAGATCACCAGTCAGCTCTCCACCCCCCCCCCCCCCCCCCCCCCCAAAAGGGGAAAGCAACCTATGGTCATCTGGGACTATGGAAACTTTACCTTTAGTCACACCAGTGCCAGTGGGCGTACTGGCAACGGCAGGGACTTCATGCAGTGCTACAACACTGAAAAAGTCCAGGTCGGTCTGGTGTTGCAGGGTCCTGGGGAATGGGGTGGCCAGGTTCAAGAGGTCAATGGGGGGGGTTAAAGGAGAAGCCGACCTTTGTGATAGGTGCCTCCAATAGATTTGGTGGGAGCTGCCAAAGGAGGTCCCTCACCGTCCAGACAGCAGCCTGCGCAGCTTAACTTGCAAGGCTTTCCGCATGGCGTGTCCTCCCATTGGCACATATAAAATATTAATGCTGGCGGGATTAGGTCCTAATCGGCCACTAAGGACCTCACCGTCTCACCCGTCTCATGTACAATTTCAGACAGGTAGGGGGGCCAGTGTTTCGGTGGCAGGATGGCCACCACTGAATTTTACCTGCCCTGGCAGGGAAGCATAAAATCCTGCCCATCGCGGT
The DNA here is from genome assembly GCF_047496885.1 of Scyliorhinus torazame. NCBI lineage: Eukaryota > Metazoa > Chordata > Chondrichthyes > Carcharhiniformes > Scyliorhinidae > Scyliorhinus > Scyliorhinus torazame. The sequence goes on from NC_092718.1 coordinate 178,776,799, forward strand.
TAAAATGCAACGGCACTTACTGCTATTTCACAACAGCGATTACACTTCAAAAAAAAATTCTTGGTTGGAAAGTGCTTTGGAATGTCCCGATGTCACGGCAGATGTTAGATAAATGCTAGTTCTTTCTTTCTTCAGAATATTTGTACGTTATTCTTTCTTTCATGGGATGCAGGTGTCGCTGGCTCGGCCAGCATTTATTACCCATCCCTAACTGCCCTGGAGAAGGAGGCGATGAGCTGTCTTTTTGAACCACAGCAGTCCATGTGGTGTAGGCACACCCACAATGCTGTTGGGAAGCGAGTTCCAGGATTTTAACCCAGCGACAGTAATGGAATAATGATATATATCCACGTCCGGATGGTGTGTGGCTTTGACAGAAACTTGCAGATGGTGGTGTTCCCATACATTTGCTGCCTATCGAGGTGGCAGAGGTTGTAGGTTTGGGAGGAGCTGTTCAAGGGGCCTTGCTGAGTACCTGCAGTGCATCTTGTCGATGGTATGCACTGTTGCCACTGTTCGTCGGTGGTGGAGAGAGTGGAAGTTCAAGGTAATGGATGGGCTCCCAATCAAACGGGCTGCTTTGTCCTGGGTGGTGTCAAGCTCCTTGAGTGTTGTTGAAGCTGCACTCATCCAGGTACATGGCGAGTATTCCATCACATGACTTCTGCCTTGTAGATGGTAGACAGGCTTTGGGGAGTCAGGAGATGAATTACTCACTGCAGATATACCAGCCTCTGACCTGCTCTTGTAACTACAGCATTTATTTGGCTGTTCCAATTCTGTTTTTAGTCAATGGCAAACCCCAGGATGTTGAAAGTGGGGAATCAGTGATGCTAATGCCATTGAATGTCAAGGGGAGATGATTAAATTCATTCTTGTTGAACATGATCATTTCCTGGCACTTTTTGGCATGGATATTACTTGCCACTTATCAGCCCAAGTCTGAATGTCATCCAGGTATTGTTGCATATGGAACAGAAGGCTTCAGTATTTAAGGAGCCAATGATGCTGAACTTTGTGCAATCATCAGCTGACATTGTTACTTCTGCCCTTATGGTGGCCACTGATGAAGGTGCTGAAGATGGTTGGGCCTGGGACACTACCCTGAGGAACTCCTGCAGATGTCTTGGAGCTGAGATGATTGACCTCTGTGGAATTCACTGCCACAAAAAGTAGTTGAGGCCAAAATGTTGTGCAATTTCAAGTAGGAATTAGATACAGCTCTTGGGGCTAAAGGGACCAAGGGATATGGGGGGGGGGGGGGGGGGCGGGATCAGCCATGATCATAATGAACGGTGGAGCAGGCTTGAAGGGCCGAATGGCCTCCTCCTGTTGCTATCTTCTTTGTAATCACAACCACCTTCCTTTGAGTTAGGTATCACTCCAACCAGCAGAGTGCCCCCCCCCCACCACTGATTTCTATTGACTCCAACATTACTAGGGCTCCTTGACGCTACATTTGGTCAAATGTTGCTTCGATGTCAAGGGCAGTTACTCTTCCCTCACCTCTTGAGTTCAGCTCTTTTGTCCATGTTTGAACTAAGTCTGTGATGAGGTCAGGAGCTGAGTGGCCCTGGCGGAATTCAAACTGAGCATCAGTGAGCATGTCACTGTCTGCTGAGTAAGTACCGCTTCATAGATTATCATAGACTTTACAGTGCAGAAGGAGGCCATTCGGCCCATCGAGTCTGCACCAGCTCTTGAAAGAGCACCCTACCCAAGGTCCACACCTCCACCCTATCCCCATAACCCAGTAACCCCACCCAACACTAAGGGCAATTCTGGACACTAAGGGCAATTTATCATGGCCAATCCGCCTAACCTGCACATCTTTGGACTGTGGGAGGAAACCGGAGCACCCGGAGGAAACCCACGCACACACGGGGAGGATGTGCAGACTCCGTACAGACAGTGACCCAAGCCGGAATCGAACCTGGGACCCTGGAGCTGTGAAGCAATTGTGCTATCCACAATGCTACCGTGCTGCCCCCCACCAAAAAATTTTTATTTAAACATTTTTTTTATTTCTTTTTTTTTCCCTTTTCTATAGTAAATGGGCAGCCCAGGGCCAAAGACAGCACCTTGACAGCACTGTCATCAACACTTTCTATCACTACGCTGATGATCAAGGGTAGATTGATGGGGTGGTAATTGATTGGGTTGAATTTAACCTGTGGGCAGGCCATACCTGGGCACATTGCCAGGTGGATGCCAGTGTTGCAGCTGCACTGGAACAGCTTGGCTTGGGGTGCAGCTATTTCTGGAGCACAGGTCTTCAGTACTATTGGAATATTGTCAGGGACCATAGCCTTTGAAATCTCCAGTGCCTTCAGCTTTTTCTTGATATCACTTGAACTGAATCAAATTGGCTGAAGGCTGGCATCTGATTGAAGATCGTAGCAAAATGTCTCAGCCTCGTCTTTTACACAGATGTGCTGGGCTCCTCCATCATTGAGGATGGGGTATTTGTGATGGCCCCTCCTCCTGTTAGCTGTTTAATTGTTCACCAACATTCACGACTAGATGTGGCAATACTGCAGAGCACAGATCTGATTATTGGTTGTGGGATCTTAGCTCTGTATATTGCTGGCTGCTTTTGCTGTTTGCTTGCATGCAGCCCTGTGTTGTAGCTTCACCAGGTTGACACCTGATGTCTGGCGCTTCTCCTGGACTCCCTCTTTCACTCATCATTGAACCAGGATTGATCCCCCGTTTGATGGTAATGGTAGAATGGGGCATATGCATAGCTATGAAGTCACAGATTATGGTTAATTCTGCCGATATAGGGCAGCACGGTGGTGCAGTGGTTAGCACTGCTGTCTCACGGCGCCGAGGTCTCAAGTTCGCTCCCGGCTCTGGGTCACTGTCCGTGTGGAGTTTGCACATTCTCCCTGTGTTTCCGTGGGTTTTGCCCCCTCAACCCAAAGATGTGCAAGGTAGGTGGATTGGCCACGGTAAATTGCTCCTTAATTGGTAAAAATGAATTGGGTACTCCAAATTTATTTTTTGAAAATTCTACCGATGTGGCTCACAGTGCCTCAAGATGCCTAATTTTGAATTGCTACACCCGTTTGAAATCTATCCCATTTAGCACAGCGGTAGTGCCACACAACATGACGAAGAGTATCCTCAATGTGAAGACAGGATTTCATCTGTGTGGTGGTCATTGCTATCAACACTGTCATGGACAGTTGCATCTGTGATAGGTAGAATGGTGAGGATGAGTTCAAGCAGTTTTTCCCTTTTGTTGGTTCCTTCATTCTAGCAGCTGTGTACTTTAGGAACAGGCCACCTCAGTCAGTAGTGGTGCTACCTAGCCCCTCTTGATGATGGATATTGAAGTCCATTGATGTACATGCTGTGCCCTTGCCACCCTCAGTGCCCCCTCCAAGTGGTGTTCAACATGGAAGAGAACTGATTCATCAGCTCAATCGGGTGGTGGTGATCAGCAGGAGGTTTCCTTGCCCATATCTGACCTGATTCCATGAGACTTCATGGAGTCCAGAGTCGATGTTGAGAACTCCCGTGGCAACTCCGTCCCAACCGTATACCACTTTGCTGCCACTGGGTCTGTCCTGTTGCCACCAGACAAGGGGGTGGCATGATTCTGTGAATATGATTCTGTCAGGCTGTTGCTTGACCGAGTATGTGGGACAGCTCTCACGATTTTGAACAAGCCCCCAGATGTTAGTAAGGAGGACTTTGTTGTTGTTTCCGACGCCTAGGTTAATGCCAGATGATCCAATCGGTTCCATTCCTTTTTGCAAGCTTTGTGGCGATTTTGACACAACTTGGTGGCACTTTCAGAGGGCATGTTAAGAGTCCATCACATTGCTCTCACATGTAGGCCAGACCAGGTAAAGACGGCAGATTTCCTTCACTGAAAGGCATTCATGAACCACATGAGCTTTCACGACAATTAACAATGGTTTCATGATCACCATTACAGAGACCAGCTTTTGAATTGAAATGAATGAAATTAAATGAAAATCGCTTATTGTCACAAGTAGGCTTCAAATGAAGTTACTGTGAAAAGCCCCTAGTCGCCACATTACAGCGCCTGTTCGGGGAGGCAGTTACGGGAATCGAACCATGCTGCTGGCCTACCTTGGTCTGCTTTCAAAGCCAGCAATTTAGCCCAGTGCTAAAGCAGCCCCTGGGACCTCAGCTATCAAACTTCTATTCTGCCCTCTACGAGAGACGTTCGCCAAGACCCTCCAGCTGTTGTCACCAATTCTAATTGTACAGCACTGCTTCAAGAATGGCAGTTTTGTGGCTGTGCATGGCCATCTGTTTGCTGGTTGTCACTTTTGTGAATGGATTTCCACTGTGCAGCCACTTCGCTAACTGAATTTTAAATTCCACTGGTTGTTGTGGTTGTGGATTTGAACCAGTGTCCTCCAAGCATTCGCCTCTGGATTACTAATCTGGTAACGGTACCACTCCGCCACCACCTCCCCTCAAAGTAAGTTGAATGAAAACGATCAGGATTGTTATTTCTTATCGTGATCAGCTCAGTGATTTTGACCAGGAGAAGATGATAAACCATGCTTGCCCCATTTCGAAGTATGGAAAGTAGCGTGCACATTATTCCAGAAAATGATGGAAGGATTAAGAGCTGGTGGAAAAAAGTGGCAATGGATTAAAGTCTGCACTACTTTGCACATCAGTAAATGATGCAATCTAGTCTTCAGTTCCATTCTTAAACAAGGCACTGACCTTCCTGAGGTGAATGAGGCCATGAGTGCCATTTATCAGAATTTTAAAAAGCTATTTGGTGCTGTCCAGAAAGAGAGAGAGAGACATTACTGCACAAGGTGCAGGTCCGAAGGCCAAAGGAAGTACTGTTGGACTGGACTAAAGATGGCTAGTTAAAGGACTGAAACTATTAGCTGTAAAAGGAAGATACCTTGCTGTGTTTCAGTTGTTACTACGTTGGGGATCGAGCTAGTTATCATCTTTGTAAGTCAATACAAACGTGTCCAAATTTGCAGATCGCACCACAATTAGAATAGCAGCAAATGATTCAGAGCATTCTGCACAAACTCAGAATGATTTGGAGATGTTGCGTTTATTTGCAGAAATGTGATGGATGCTGTTAAAACAAGTAAATGTAAAGGGAGGGTGAGACCTTGTAAAAGTAGAGAACATAGCTCAGGTATTAGCTAGCATAGAAATTTTTGAATAACGCTGACCTACATCATCAGACCTAGGCAGAAACAAAAAGCATCGTTCAACCCAACTGGTCCGTGCCAGTTTTTATTCTGCACACAAGCCTCCTCGCACTACTTTTCATCAAACCCATTAGCCTTCTATTCCCTCCACCACACTCTTCCCTCCCCCAACTCATGTGTGTCCAGCTTTCTCCTAAATGCATCAATGCTATTCACTTCAGCTACTCCTTGCCGAGGTGAGTTACAGATTCTAACCACTATCCCAGTGAAGAGGTTTCTCCTGAATTACCTACTGGATTAATTAATGACTACATTATATTGGTCCCTATGTCAACGTAGTGCCAACTCACGACCCATCATTCATCCCCATAACTCTTTATAGCTCCTATTCCAATTCTGTGCCAACTCATACAAATCCATAGAATAGAACAAGAGAAAAGAATAGAACCTTAGAATTCATATAGTGAAGAAGGCCATTCAGCCCATCAAGTCTGTACGAACCCTCTGAAAGAGCACCCCACCTAGGCCCAGTCCTCCGCCCTATCCCCATAACCCCATCTTACCTGCACATCTTTGGACACTAAGGGGCAATTCAGCATGGCCAATCCACCTAACCAGTACTTCTTTGGACTGTGGGAGGAAACCGGAGTACCAGGAGAAAACCCACGCAGACATGGGGAGAAAGTACAAACTCCACGCAGACAGTTATCCAAGGCCAGAATTGAGCCAGGGTCCCTGGTGCTGTGAGGCAGCAGTGCTAACCACTGTGTATGCCCATGATCCCTAAAATTCTACTCAATATAGTTATTCCTTCAAGTGCTTAATCCCTTCTGAAAACAAACATTTATACTCATAGTCCGAATTGAAAGAGCACTTGAGGCTCTCAATCAAACTATGAACAAAAGCAACATTTACCCCTTCCCCTCCCTGTCATTAAAGGCTGTAGAAACAGTCAAGGAGCACTAATCCTATCAATAAAAGCCCTCAAGTTTATGGCCTTTCACATCCAGTGAAATTGCAACCAGAGTCCCAACAGGTTGGTTCTTTTTAAAAAAATTTAATGGCTTCAGGATTTAGCTTGACAGCTTCCCTGAGCTTGTCCACATTTTACATATTCATGTCTACTCTTAACAATGAATACCTGTACCAAAGGGTACCTGGAACTCTCCAAATGGTAACTGACATCTCCAAATATTTCAGCAACTGTAGACATTTTCCTCATATGTCTAAGGTTTACAGGTTGTGTTTTGGACATCCCAGTAATGAAACTTGCGTCTGTTTGAAGGCAGCTGCTTTTACATGTACAGGTGCCTCCATGAACCACTGATCTGAAAAATACTAACTTCCCACTTTTCCCCCCACCCAATGAAAATCGTGGGTGCCGGGTTTGGGGGTGGGACTTTCAAAACCATGATTCCAGCATCAATTTGGCTAAGGCCTTCCGTCTTCGTCAAAATCCATGCCATTGGTTAGCACAGCTACCTATGGCGCCGAGGACCCGGGTTCGATCCCAGCCCCGGATCACTGTGTGTGTGGAATTTGCACATTCTCCCCGTGTCTGCGTGGGTCTCACCCCCACAACCCAAAGATATGCAGGTTAGGTGGATTGGCGGCACTAAATTGCTCCTTAATTGGAAAAACAAAAGTTGGGTACTCTAAATTTTTTTTGTCAAATTCATGCCAGTGTCTAAGAAGGAATTTGCTGAAGGTTTTGAAGATTATGAAAGATTTTAGTAATTAAGTTGCTGTAAGCTAAACTCCAGAACCAAGGGCCACAGAAACAAGATAAGGAAAACTGAAGTAACTCGATATTCACCTGTCTGAAAGGGAATACTATTTGCATGATTGCAAACCCCACATACTTTGATCGCATTAAGTGCAGCATTTGCTCACAAAACGAATTTCTGGAGATATAAATTCTACCCACAGATATCAACCACAGAACTTACTATAGTTCGGCAATCATTCACAGGCTTCACCATCAAATTTGATCAAAAGTTTTTAAACCATGTACTTCTGACCTACCACAATTGCAATTGTCAATCTGTGATTTTTCTCTTGTGCATTTGATAGCCTGAGATTTTCCTGCTTATGAAAAAGAATGAGTGGCATACTGCAAATAGCAGGTGCACCTTCGTATGTGTGGTCTTCAGCGGAGGCATCAAGGGAGGCAGCCACAGACCGCTCAACAATTTCTAAACCAATGTTACTGCAAGGCATTCCAAATTACGGACAGTGGGAGGGCTCTACTGTGTCCCTGGCCTGAAAAGTATTGAGCTGTACAATAAAATGGCATTCAATCGTGCTGTACCATTGCTTCAATCTTTAAGCCTACATCAATGAAGAATGCGCAAGGTTGGTCCGCAAACTCAAGGGACCTACTAGGGATGAAATGCTGGAGAAGAACGATTTTTGGTCTAAAACTTACCATGAACAGTTGTGACTGCTTCCTCCCTTCTGGCACAAGATCCACCTAAGATAAGCCACATCAAATAAGGGATGTTTTTATTCAAAATAAATTATGAAAGTAAATTATCATTTGACTGTATGAATGAAGAAATGCCGCTCGGCCCACAGAAGCTCAACCTTCACAGGAATTGAAGCACAATTGTTTTTTTATGGTTTGGCAGAAATTGCATGTGAACAATGTGGGGCGGGTCACTTGTGAACAATGTGAGGCGGATCACTTGTGAACAATGTGAGGCTGATCACTGGTGAACAATGTGAGGCAGATCACTTGTGAACAATGTGAGGCAGGTCACTTGTGCGTCCAAATTGTGGTATAATCACGTTCCTCAAATAGATGAGTTAAACTGCCCAATGTGAGACCAAAACCTTCTTTAAAACAATGTGTATTAATATACAAAAGGTTTTCTGTTTAAAAAAAAAATTATAATACCCAATTAATTTTTTCCAATTATGGGGCAATTTAGCATGGCCAATCCACCTAGCCTGCACATCTTTGGGTTGTGGGGGCGAAACCCTCGCAAACACGGGGAGAATGTGCAAACTCCACACGGACAGTGACCCAAAGCCGGGATCGAACCTGGGACCTCGGCACCGTGAGGCAGCAGGGCTAACCCCAGGTCTTCTGTTATTAACCGTACACACAGGATACAAGGAATGGACAAAGCGCAGCTGCTTGCAGGCACAGAATGCGTGCCATGACCCAAGTTATCCAAGGACCTTTATGATAAAGGAGTTGAGGTAATGGACACTGAAGAGTGATTAATGATCTGTCAGAGATTTTATGACACTGTTTATAGCAGTGTTTAATTTCCAGGAATCATTTGCCACCTTATGATATGACTTCTTGTGCATGAAAAGCGAGTCCAAAAACATGCACAGGCTTTTTTAGATCAGCTCATGTACGGTGAGGTCAATAGGAGGTCTACATTACACTGTCACTTCTATCTGCACTAAAAACAAACTGTAAAGCGATGTCTCTGGTGATTTAGTTCTCTCAATGACAGGTGCATTGGATCTGCACCAGGAAATTCAGTTTCGGCAATAATCAGACACATTGCCTAATGAACAGGGTCACTTTACTGAAACACACTTCTGGAGCCTTTGCTGCATCATTGGAGAGATAAGTGGACTACTAGCAATATTATGTACAGTTACAATACACCACAATACATGAAGGTTGGGAATATAAATAAGAAAATAGCATCAAGACCATCATTAGCATTGAGAAATAGCCTGAGTCCCAACACGGAAACAAGATTTGATACAAGACTAAGGGAGGAGATGGATTCTCTTAAAAATTGGTGAAAGAGCTCTAAACTTGCAGGTTTAAGTAATGCTTTAGACTACGGTCCACTCGAGTAATAAGTCACTGGTTCGAATGCTCAGTTATCCTAGATCAATTTCCATCACTTTGCATTCTCTCTTGTTGACACCTGCCTATGTGAAGCTCATCCCTTCTCCAAGATTCATATCCAGCCCCTTTGATCGCCTCACAACCAACTCCTGACGACTCAATGTCAAGTTTGCTCCCAACGTTTACAAACGTGGCACGGCCCCATTCCTGCATGGTCAGAAAGCCCAAGCTTGACTCGTTAACTTCTTCACCTCGTGCCAAAACTGTAGTCTTTCCTTCACGTTGAAGGTGTCATCGCCTCCCAGTTCTGTGATCACTTCTCCCACAACTCTGTTCAAACTACAATTTCAGTCCTCCTCCTGGCATTTTTGAGAATAATTGGTGAGTGTGTACACCCACATTTTGCACTGTCTCTCCTTGTCCTCGGTGTGATGTTTAACAAGGCCAATAGCAAAATCCTCCAGTATTCACCTCCGCATGTCCTGTGGCTCCGTACCTATTGGTACCAAAGCACTCAGCTTTTCCTGCAGTTCTAGCACTTCCTCAATGATCCATCCTTTGTCCCCTTCTCTCCCCTCACTTGCTTGTTAACAGTGACACTATTCAATATATGGCACAATGTCAGCTTCCAAATGTATGCTTCACATCTTTGCCAATTCTCTGAATCGTACAACTATCTCTGTGCTGTCAGACTGTCTGTCTGACATGCACATCATGGGGGAGCTAGAACCTCATAGCCAATTCATCCGTTGTGCAAAATTCACCATTTTGTTTTCTTCCTGGCTTCTCTCTCGGGTAAAACAGCTGGCCTCATCTCTTCTCCCTCACTTTGACAACATTGCCACCTCCTCTCTAATCCATGGTTGCCGAAGCCTTTATCCATCCTTCGTCAACTTTTGAGTCAATAACTTCAATGTTTTCCTTACTGGTCTCCATACATTATGAACCATAAATCATTACTACCTAAAAGCCCTAAACGCTCATCACCGTCTCAGTTTTCACAAATGTAAACAGGCTTCTTTTTTCCTTGGTCCATGGCAGGCAGCAGAGGTTGTCCAGCACAGGTCCTCCTCTCTGCTCACGAGCATAAGATGATGATACTATGGGCAGAAACATACACTGACCAGTAAGCTTTTTCAACAGGAAGTTATGAGGGCAGGCTTTTGTCCAGTCTCGGTAGGTTGGGGCAGAGGACAGTAACCAAAACTTAAAAATAAGTCAAGTAAGCTACCCTTCTGATTTTAATGTACCTTCCTTAGGATACACTATTGTGGTATATAGATACTGGACAGAGCGAAGCAAGGATGAAAAGGATACGAGATTTGCTTACGGAATGACGGATGTCACTGAATTCATTGCTACTTTCCTGTTTTTTTAAAGTAAATTTAAAGTACCCAATTTATTTTTTTCCAATTAAGGGGCCATTGGCGTAGTCAATCCACCTGACCTGCACATCTTTGGTTTGTGGGGGTGAAACTCATGCAGACGCGGGGAGAAGGTGGAAACGTCACACAGACATTGACCCGGGGTCGGGATCGAACCAGAGTCCTCAGCGCCGTAGGCAGCAGTGCGAACCACTGCACTACCGTGCTGCCCTATTGATACTTTTCATTTTATTTATTAACTTACAGGACGTGGGTGTCATTGGAAACAACAGCATTTACTGTCCGTTCCTCACTGTCCTTGAAGATGGTGATGAGCAGTGTCATGATATTCAAACACACACATCATGATAGACACACCAACAGACAAATCAGCACACACAACACGACAACCAATGATAGACAAGGACAGAGACAATATAAGAGAAGAAACACGACACCTGGTGGCCAGTAGATCTGGAGACCAGGACAAGGACAGGACCTGATTAACATCACACTCAGGGAGTCACCACGTGCAGAGTATCAAGACAGAACTGTAAATAACAAGTTGAAATAAAACAGCGTTGTACCAAATACAACCGTGTTGGTTCATCTGTACATCAGAACACCCAACACTACATGGTACAGGAGTGGATCGATACCTGCCGGCAAACCTGCCATCCTGAGATATGGACATCACCAACAAACCGCAGCCGTTGCAAGTCGCTGGGAATCTTGGCACCAATAGGAAGCTTTTCAAGCAGCGATTTGAACTGTACATGCGAGCCAACGAGAAACAGAATGCCTCGGACGAAACAAAGATTGCGATGCTCCTCACCACCGCAGGTCAGCACACCATCGATGTATTCAACTCACTGGTGTTCGCGGAAGGCGAGAACCAATACAAGTATGACACGGTCCTCCTCAAGCTAGACCAGCACTTTAACGTTGAAGTGAATGAAAGTTTTGAAAGGTATATCTTTCAGCAACGCCTGCAAGGTAAGGATGAGCTCTTTCAACCCTTTCTGACGCACCTCCGCATGCTCGCGCAGTCCTGAGGTTACGGCAACACCTCAGAGTCCATGATCCGGGACCAGATTGTTTTTGGCGTTACCTCCAGTGGCCTACGCCAGCAGCTTCTTAAAATTAAAGGCCTTACCTTAGCGTCTGCGGTGGAAGGTTGTGTCCTCCATGAAAATGCAACCAGCCGTTTTGCCCAATTTCAGGCGACCGAATCGGCACGGAGGGGGTCCCTAGCCGTCGAATTGGCCAGCCAGGCCGCCCACAAGGCCGAACGCATCCAGGCAATTGATTATCTCCTGGCCCGCGGCCCGGACGAGGGCGGCCGTTTCCTGCGCTTTTCACAGTCTCCCGCGCTTGTGCGCGCCAAAACCAACGGCAACATCGAGGGACGCACTGCGCAGGCGCGCCCGATGCAAGACCGAACTGCGCATGTGCAGTGGCGTAACGAACGCCGTGACGTCATGACGTGCAGCAACTGTGGAGCTGTAGATTTAAAAGGGCAATGTTCTGCTAAAAACCGACAATGCCTACGATGTGGCAAGATGGTCCACTACGCTGCCTACTGTCGAGCGGTTCAACCGATGGATCCTACACATCTCCGACAACCTCGCAGACACGTCAGGACCGTCCAGCCCGTACATCAGGGCATCCAGCCAAATGACACAGATGACCAAGATGCCTTCCGGGTTTCGTCATTGATGTGAACAGGGTCAACACCATCAATCCGGCCGATGAATGGAGTGCCACCCTGACGGTCAACCCGAATTCGTCGCACACCTACTAGATTGGACTTATGAGACTGTTCACACGTTAAAGTTGAAACACTATTATATTGCAACATGTTACTGTTTTATCATTCCAGATATCGTTTGACCGGACCACACTTCAAAGTTTTTCGTCTTCCTGTTTTGTTATGGTACAACCTCGTTAGCATGACACACCCGACATCGCCCCATGTATATAGTTACGCCACATGCACCTGCTGTAAATATCACGCACACACACTTTTAGATGCACTCACGACACATTCGTATTTATAACCACGTAGGCACATAATTTTGTAAAAAAGGGGGGATGTCATGATATTCAAACACACACATCATGATAGACACACCAACAGACAAATCAGCACACACAACACGACAACCAATGATAGACAAGGACAGAGACAGTATAAGAGAAGAAACACGACACCTGGTGGCCAGTAGGTCTGGAGACCAGGACAAGGACAGGACCTGATTAACATCACACACAGGGAGTCACCACGTGCAGAGTATCAAGACAGAACTGTAAATAACAAGTTGAAATAAAACAGCGTTGTACCAAATACAACCGTGTTGGTTCATCTGTACATCAGAACACCCAACACTACAAGCAGTATTCGAAAATTGCTGCAGTTCATGTACTCCCACAGAGCTGTCACGTTGAAAGTTCCAAAATATTGATCCAGCAATGATGAAGGAACGGAGATATATTTCCATTCCGGATTGAGAAATCCACAAAATATTTGCCGGCTCGTGTTCTCAATACTTCATGCAACGTGTCTCCACAGTTGTGCATGAACATAGTAATTATGAAATGAGTGAGTCGAAACAGGTTTGTACTTCGCTCTTACTTGTTCAAGGGTTAAAAGAAAATCAGTAACAAAATCAGAACCAAAGTACAACTGAGAAGAAGGCAGTGGCCCTGATATCTGTGCACTTTTTCATTGGCACTACTTTCATAATTCAAGTATTTTCTCAATCTGTCACCTTCATGCAGTTTGGTCATTTACAACTGAGAAGCTGTATCATTAGTAATCAATGGAGACTCCAGGCACAATTCTCAGACCTCAATTCCAACCAGTGGCCATTTCAACTTTTAATCCAATGAGTGAAACTCTCTCAAAGACCTTGGTGAAGGACTGTGCAAGCCACGCAACTCCACGGTACACTTACTATATTACCATTTTCACAAATCTTCATTATGGATTTGAAGGGCATCGACCTACGTCTCTGTCACCATATATGAAACTATTAAAATTTGGTTTTATCCTGGATCAAATAAGTTCATTGTTCCTCGCAACTTTCAATTTAATTTCTTCAGCTGTAATTTAATGGGTAAGAGTCAAAACCAAAACCTAGGCCAGGATCCTCTGGCTGTTCACGCCGGCGGGATTCTCTGGCCCCTATGGCAGCGCATCGCTGCTGTGGGTTTCCACGGTAGCGTACGGTGGCTTCAATGGGAATTCCCATTGATAGCAGTGGAACCAGATAATCCCGCCGCCAGTTTGACTGTGAATTCTATCCTTTTTTGCTGTTAACACTTTGGTCTGTAGTAACTCACCCCATCGGAAGCATCATGTGGCCCAATCGACCAATGGGAAACGAGTGCGGGGATCTCTGTGCAGAGCTCAGTCTTTTGAGACCAGTTGTGATCCTCATGCTGAGAATGAAGACATCATTTATTGTACTCTGTATATAGCTTGTTTGAGAAAGGCACAGGGAGTACAAAGAGAGTTTTGGAGACATTTATTAACATATTATATACATGAGGCCTGGCTAGATCTAACCGGGTCCACTCTCCTTTCTAGTCAGCCTCACACTGGCTGACCACTTATCCCAGTGCTAGTAAACTACCTCACCCCCAAGGCGGAGCGTGCACTCTCAATGAGCACAGGGAAACAATCATCCTCAATCGGATGTGTCATATGCAGGTTATAAAGGTTTTTTGGGGGGGCAGCACGGTGGCGCAATGGGTTAGCCCTGCAGCCTCACGGCGCCGAGGTCCCAGGTTCGATCCCGGCTCTGGGTCACTGCGTGGAGTTTGCACATTCTCCCCGTGTTTGCGTGGGTTTCGCCCCCACAACCCAAAGATGTGCAGGCTAGGTGGATTGGCTATGCTAAATTGCCCCTTAATTGGAAAAAATGAATTGGCTACACTTAATTTTTTTTTTTTAATTACAGAATTTTTTGTTAATAAACCCTCTGTTGTTCATTTGCCAACTTTTGCATTTACTACATTGGCAGCGAGGAAGACAACAGCAACTGTAAGGGGAATTGTAAGGGGAATAGACAGGCAGTTCTGCGGACGCAATCGAGACTCCAGGATGGTATGTTGCCTCCCTGGTGCAAGGTTCAAGGATGTCTCGGAGCGGCTGCAGGACATTCTGGGGGGGGGGGGGGGGGGGGTGAACAGCCAGCTGTCATGGTGCACATAGGCACCAATGATATAGGTAAAAAACGGGACAAGGTCCTACAAGCTGAATTTAGGGAGCTAGGAGTTAAACTTAAAAAGTAGGACCTCAAAGGTAGTAATCTCAGGATTGCTACCAGTGCCACGAGCTAGTCAGGGTAGGAATGTCAGGATAGAGAGGATGAATGCGTGGCTCGAGAGATGGTGCAAGAGGGAGGGATTCAAATTCCTGGGACATTGGAACCGGTTCTGGGGGAGGTGGGACCAGTACAAACCGGACGGTCTGCACCTGGGAGGACTGGAACCGATGTCCTAGGGGGGGTGTTTGCTAGAGCTGTTGGGGAGAGTTTAAACTAATGTGGCAGGGGGATGGGAACCGATGTAGGAAGTTGGAAGGTAGTAAAACAGGGACAGAAATAAAAGGCAGTAAGGGGGAAAGTGTAAGGCAGAGAACCCATAGTCAAAAATCTGAAAGAGCGACAGTACAAGGTACAGTGACTGAGGGGAGCTCAGTGAATAGGACAAGCAATACTAAAAGAAATAAAACGGGAAGTGAAAACATTAACGGTAAGCGACGCGGCAGGTTGTTACATGAAGATATGGGTTCAACGACAAGGTTAAGAGGAAATATAACTTAGGAGAGGTTACTGATCGAGGTGTTAAGATTCAGAACAGAGGTAAAAAAAGCCAACATAAGTGTACTTTACTTGAATGCTCGTAGTATTCGGAATAAGGTAAATGAGTTGATGGCGCAAATCATCGTGAATGACTATGATTTAGTATCCATTACTGGAACATGGGTAAAGGATGGTCACAACTGGGAGTTAAATATCCGAGGGTATCAAACTTTTTGGAAGGACGGAGTGGATGGTAAGGGAGGAGGTGGAGCTCTGTTAATTAAGGATGACATCCGGGCAATAGTAAGGGATGACATCGGTGCTATGGAGGATAAGGTTGAATCCATTTGGGTGGAAATCAGGAATAGTAAGGCGAAAAAGTCACTGATAGGAGTAATCTATAGGCCACCAAATAGTAACATTATGGTGGGGCAGGCAATAAACAAAGAAATAACTGATGCATGTAGAAAGGGTATAGCAGTTATCATGGGGGATTTTAATCTACATGTTGATTGGTTTAACCAGGTCGGTCAAGACAGCCTTGAGGAGGAGTTTATAGAATGTATCCGTGATAGTTTCCTAGAACAGTATGTAATGGAACCTACGAGGGAACAAGCGGACCTAGATCTGGTCCTGTGTAATGAGACAGGATTGATTCAGGATCTCATAGTTAGGGATCCTCTCGGAAGGAGCGATCACAATATGGTGGAGGGTGAGAAGGTAAAATCAAGCACTAGTGTTTTGTGCTAAAACAAAGGAGATTAGCTAAGGTAGACTGGGAGCAAAGACTTTATAGTGAAACAGTTGAGGAACAGTGGAGGACCTTCCAAGTGATTTTTCACAGTGCTCAGCAAAGGTTTATACCAACAAAAAGGAAGGGCGGTAAAAAGAGGGAAAATCGACCGTGGATATCTAAGGAAATACAAAGTAGCAAAGATCAGTGGGAGACTAGAGGACTGGGAAATCTTTAGGGGGCAACAGAAAGCTACTAAAAAAGCTATAAAGAAGGGTAAGATAGATTATGAGAGTAAACTTGATCAGAATATAAAAACAGATCGTAAAAGTTTCTACAAATACGTAAAACAAAAAAGAGTGGCTAAGGTAAATATTGGTCCTTTAGAGGATGAAAAGGGAGAATTAATAATGGGAGATGAGGAAATGGCTGAGGAACTGAACAGGTTTTTTGGGTCGGTCTTCACAGTGGAAGACACAAATAACATGCCAGTGACTGATGGAAATGAGGCTATGACAGGTGAGGACCTTGAGAGGATTGTTATCACCAAGGAGGTAGTGATGGGCAAGCTAATGAGGCTAAAGGTAGACAAGTCTCCTGGACCTGATGGAATGCATCCCAGAGTGCTAAAAGAGATGGCTAGGGAAATTGCGAATGTACTAGTGATAATTTACCAAAATTCACTAGACTCTGGGGTGGTCCCGGCGGATTGGAAATTAGCAAACGTGACACCACTGTTTAAAAAAGGAGGTAGGCAGAAAGCGGGTAATTATAGGCCAGTGAGCTTAACTTCGGTAGTAGGGAAGATGCTGGAATCTATCATCAAGGAAGAAATAGCGAGGCATCTGGATGGAAATTGTCCCATTGGGCAGATGCAGCATGGGTTCATAAAGGGCAGGTCGTGCCTAACTAATTTAGTGGAATTTTTTGAGGACATTAACAGTGCGGTAGATAACGGGGAGCCAATGGATGTGGTATATCTGGATTTCCAGAAAGCCTTTGACAAGGTGCCACACAAAAGGTTGTTGCATAAGATAAAGATGCATGGCATTGAGGGGAAAGTAGTAGCATGGATTGAGGCTTGGTTAATTAATAGAAAGCAAAGAGTGGGGATTAATGGGTGTTTCTCTGGTTGGCAATCAGTAGCTAGTGGTGTCCCTCAGGGATCAGTGTTGGGCCCACAACTGTTCACAATTTACATAGATGATTTGGAGTTGGGGACCAAAGGCAATGTGTCCAAGTTTGCAGACGACACTAAGATAAGTGGTAAAGCAAAAAGTGCAGAGGATACTGGAAGTCTGCAGAGGGATTTGGATAGGCTAAGTGAATGGGCTAGGGTCTGGCAGATGGAATACAATGTTGCCAAATGTGAGGTTATCCATTTTGGTAGGAATAACAGCAAAAGGGATTATTATTTAAATGATAAAATATTAAAACATGCAGCTGTGCAGAGAGTCCTGGGTGTGCTAGTGCATGAGTTGCAAAATGTTGGTTTACAGGTGCAACAGGTGATTAAGAAGGCAAATGGAATTTTGTCCTTCATTGCTAGAGGGATGGAGTTTAAGACTAGGGAATTTCTGCTGCAATTGTATAAGGTGTTAGTGAGGCCACACCTGGAGTTTTGGTCTCCTTACTTGAGAAAGGACGTACTGGCACTGGAGGGTGTGCAGAGGAGATTCACTAGGTTAATCCCAAAGCTGAAGGGGTTGGATTACAAGGAGAGGTTGAGTAGACTGGGACTGTGCTCGTTGGAATTTAGAAGGATGAGGGGGGATCTTATAGAAACATATAAGATTATGAAGGGAATAGATAGGATAGATGCGGGCAGGTTGTTTCCACTGGCGGGTGAAAGCAGAACTAGGGGGCATAGCCTCAAAATAAGGGGAAGTAGATTTAGGACTGAGTTTAGAAGGAACTTCTTCGCCCAAAGGGTTGTGAATCTATGGAATTCCTTGCCCAGTGAAGCAGTAGAGGCTCCTTCATTAAATGTTATTAAGATAAGGATAGATAGTTTTTTGAAGAATAAAGGGATTAAGGGTTATGGTGTTCGGGCCGGAAAGTGGAGCCGAGTCCACAAAAGATCAGCCATGATCTCATTGAATGGTGGAGCAGGCTCGAGGGGCCAGATGGCCTACTACTGCTCCTAGTTCGTATGTTCTAACTCAGATTGCACCAAATAAAACGTTTTTGACAAATTGAATTGAGTCCAGCCTGAAAAACTAGCCATGCCTCTCTTCGAAAAATTAGAAGCTTTCAACGCAGCTACAGAGGGAAGGGTACATTATTTGCAGCGGTTGCAATATTTTTTCCATGCGACCAAAATAGAGCGGCTGCATACTTGATGGGCTATAGGACTTGTTCTGCACTGTATTTTTTCAGTCAATCTGCAATCCCATTAGCGGATACAAATGGGTTTCACAGTGGCCTCTTGTGGATTTCCTAATTCACCGTGGTGGCCACTAGCAGATCATCCTGCAGGAAATTCATGCTGGTGTAAAATTGACTTTTGGACCTCCCACCGAATTTCCCCCCCCCCCTTTCCACTGCCGTTGAATCCATCAGCAGGGGCATGGGGGAATTCCGTCCCATCTTCCACAACTGCTAATTGATACTATATCAGTTGTTAATTTTTAAATTTGACATTGATAAATATTTGTCAGCCAGAAAGCATTAAGGGATATTGGGCAAAAGCATGTACTTGCGAGTTAGGTTAAATGGCGGAATAGGCTTGAGGGCTGAATGGCCTCCTGCTGTCCTGTGTCTTTTTAACTATTGAAACAAGTTGGTGAGGTGATACTTCATTTAAAGCACCTACCATTGATTCAGTGCTGCATTAGAATGTCAGCCCAGATTACTTTGATGTCGGCACTGTGGAGGAAGAACTGCTTGACATTTATAGTGCTGTAATGTAAAACCTGAGGCATGTGAAACAAGCCAGATCTGTTATTCAGTAAATTAAGGCACTATTACAGAAACTGGCTGCCATTGTCAGGTGCGGAGGGCTACAATATCAGGTCAGTAGGTTTTGGAAAGCTAATGCCAGTTTTACCAAATTATGGGTATCATATTGCATCCTGTGTTCAAGCACCTGAATAAGAAGCATGGTGTGGAGACTGACTTAGAAACTGTAAGCTGCATCTAAACCCCATGCACTGAATCATAAGCAATTCAAACACCTGAATGAAGAATTCAGTGCTGCAACTCCCCCTTCAGATCTTGTGCAGCCAGCTAATTTTTCCAGGGGAGAGTGACCCTCCACAACATAATAACTGCAATGATTGGCAACCAAGCAACAAAGGGTTTAGTAACAGGCAAACTACATACAGAACACCATAAATGTTGTCTTAATTCTCAGCCCTAGGATCAGATCTGGCCGCAAATGCCTGCGCTCTTCACCGAGAACCCCGCGCTAGTCTTGCATTGCTGATCAGGTCACATGACCCTTCCAATGTCCGCCCACTTAAAGGGGCGAGCTACTACGTCCCTCTCCCTTTAAGTCCTTTATGACAGAATACATCGATAACTTATACGACTTTAAAAACGTTAGCAATAATGAACAATTTTTAACATGGTTCATCAGAAAATCAGTCTGTCAGGGGACTTTCCCTGGGAGCGACGCAGCTCAACGGGTTGCGTTTCCACTGTAGAGGTAGCTTTGGTTCACTGGAACTCTCTCTTGCTAGCTGTCCATCACTTTCCACTGTTTCCTTGGTTGCACTGGGAGCAACACGTTGGCCTGCCACTAGCTGATCAACCGTTTCACACATTGGGCCAACAACAACACTTCTTGCTGGCACAATTGGATCAGGCAGCAGCACTGGACTCTGGGACGGCACCTTTCTCCTCAAATGGTCTACGTATTTCTTCAAAAACTTGTCCTGCAAGTGGCCCGGACTTCGTCAATAACGACTCCCGGGACCCAAACTGGTCCACTTCCAAAGTTCTTCACAAAAAACTGGATTGTGTATCTCAAATGATCTTCCCATATCTGCTGAATCATGGTTCCTTTTCTGCCAATTCTGCCTTGTCTCCACACTCCCTTCCCTCTTCCAAACTTGGAACTACCAGGCTCAACCAAACTCTCAGAAACTTAGCTGGAGCTATGCGAGTAGTGCAGGTTGGTTCTGTAGGCTGACAGAAACCCTGCTGTCTTGGTTCCTAGGGACGCAGGTGGTTGCTTCTTCAGACCTGCCTTGAACATTTTAACTGCGTGTTCAGACAACCCATTTACGAGAGGTGATATGATGCGGTCCGAATATGTTTAATTCCAATAAACGTCATGAACTGCTGGAATTCCATACTTGTGAACGCTGTTCCATCATCCGATGCAAGCATTTATTTCCTCTGAAGCTTTCGCATTCAGTCATCCATGGAATATGTTTAACGTTCGATAACAATGGGCCCCTATTAGTCCAGTACTTAATTTGGTGCTGTTATATTCTCAATATGCCGCAAGAGGCAAGATATAGAGGTGTCGCACACTTGGACTTCTTACAAACATTATGCAAGGTTTATTAGGATATGTGTGGAGATTAGGAGCTGGGGGAAAGCGGTGGGAGCCTGGGGAGAGCGATGGGAGCACGTGGAGCTGGGGGATATAGCACCTGGATCTGGGGGAAAGCGGCTAGAGCCAGGAGAAAGCATGGAGAACCAGGAGAATATGGTCGGTGCCGGGGAAAACCAAGGACGGACTTGAGTGGAAAGTGGGGAGAGATAGAAGGAAGTGGGCACAGCGGGAATAATGTGCAGAGAGCTGGGAAAAGCACCCAGGGATAGCAGTCAGAACTGGGGGAAAATTAGGAGAACCAAGGGAAAAGTGGCTGGAGCCATGTTAAAACCCTGGGAGCCAGAGTCAGGAGAGAGCAGGAAGAGTGGGGGGAAAGCAGGGAGAACCACGGGAAAGTGGCTGGAGATGGGGGAAAGTGTAGAGAACTGGGGGAAAGCAGCGGAGCCGAGGAAAATTGGGAAGAACAGGAGAAAAGTGGCTGGAGATGGAGAAAAGTGTGGAAAAATATTAAAAAGCCCCTGGAGCCATGTTAAAGCATGGGGAGCGGTGCTCTATGTACCCCAAAGTCTCGCTCCATCTTCACAGTTTCCAGTGTTTGCAGCTCCTCAATTTGCAACCTGTTTATCTCCTATATTTTCTGCGATAGTCAGGAGAGGAATAGCCTGTGATTGGAGGAGCAGTCCCATTCAGAAATCTTCAACCTCACGACCCGCCTTTCCGGAATTTTGAATAACGTCCTCCCACTGTGGGCCACATTGCAGACTACAATCCAGCTTGTGGGCTGTGTGTTAGACAGGCCTGTTAATACAATTATTTTTTAAATTTTTAAAAATTCGTTTTCAGGATGTGGGCGTCGCTGGCTGGGCCAGCAGTTGTTGCCTATCTCTAATTGCCCTTGAACTGAGTGGCTTGCTAGGTTAAGAGTCAACCGTATCTCCACATGGATCTGGAGTCACATGTAGGCCAGACCAGGGAAGGACGGCAGATTTCCTTCCCTCTAGGACATTAGTGAACCAGATTAGTTTTTACGACAATTAGCAATGGTTTCATGGTCATCATTAGACTTCTTAATTCCAGATTTATATTGAATTCAAATTTCACCATCTGCCATGATGGGATTTGAACCCAGGACTTATCCCCGATTGCTGGATGACTAGTCCAGTGACAATACCACTACACCACTGCCTCCCCAGGTGACAGAGGGAATTTAGCAGCGGAAGTAATATTTCAAGTGAGGTTTACGTTGCACAAGTGAATTGTACAACCAAACTGCCTTGATGGATTTCTCTCCAGTTGGGCCCCGTTGCCACTCAACCTCACATTAATCAAGCAAAAGTGTAGCACTCAACCGCCAAGAGTCAGCCAAATAAAGCACATGGCGACCCTTGTGAGCAGCAATTCGAACATCACACTTGAACTCCTGCTTGTTTAGTCAAAAGGTTGTTGTTCCCAAATAAATATTTGAGTGAAAACCAGGCAGAAGATAAATGTTTAAAATTATTGAAAAGGAGTGACTATTGAGCATAAGATCGCGTAGCAGAATTTAATCACGATAGAAAATTTCTGTTGGATGAATAATGTTTGCCACAAGAGACCACGAGTGTAAGGGTATCAATGGGTTCAGCTCAAAGCATCCAGTCTTATTGAATAAAATCACTCTCTGTACGAACATCTTGCTGTTGGCAACACCCAAAACTCATTGCTAGGCATCTGTGCAAGCTGCTGTGAACACAGAAATAAGAGTACAGTATTCTCTTGTTTATACATCTGAAAGGATTCAAGTTCACTCTTCATGGGACTCGCTGCTTTCCACCTATTGACATTTATAAGGCAGCTTAAATCATGCGTAGAAGGCCTCAGGCATATTGAGCTCAGATAACAACTCATTCAACCCAAGGAATCAGAACAGGCCAATTGTCTTCATCAGAGCAGACTGTGAGCGAAAGCCTTCCAAGTCTCTACTCAAATGCTGGCTGTTGGAATGCACACTGGTAAGGGAAAATACTTACCAAAACGTATCATAGAATTTACAGTGCAGAAGGAGGCCATTTGGCCCATCGAGTCTGCAACGGCCCATGGAAAGAGCGCCCATGTGTATGCAGACACTTTGATAGATAAATTACCTTCCTAACTATTTGATGAAGGGAGTCCTCAAAAGTTATTCATTATAGAATTAGAAATGACATTTTGAAGAAATGGCAATGTTCCCCAACTGGAATGTAACACTTTCCGTCTGGTCCTTATATTACACAAACCTGCCAGTAGGATAACAACATAGCTTTACTTTTCCTTCTTGGGGTGAGAGGTAGCAGGTTTTCTCTTTGTACAATGATCTTGAATCAAGTTTCTATCCAGAAAAAAATGAAACATGGGCATTTGCCTTTGTAGCGAAATCCTCTGCAGGCTATCTCCCAAATGTGCTGCAGCAACTTGCCAAAGGTTCTTCATTCATAATAGGAATCATTACTATTGTCACAAGTAGGCTTACATTAACACTGCAATGAAGTTACTGTGAAAAGCCTCTCATTGCCACAACCCGGCGCCTGTTCAGGTGCACAGAGGAAGAAGTCCCAATGTCCAATTCATCTAACAAGCACGTCTTTCGGCACTTGTGGGAGGAAACCGGGGCACCCGGAGAAAACCCACGCAGACACAGGGAGAACGTGCAGACTCCACACAGACAGTGACCCAAGCCGGGAATCGAACCTGGAACCCTGGCACTGTGAAGCAACAGTGCTAACCACTGTGCTACCCTGAGGCTACTGGCACAAACGTACTGTAACCCGACAACAAATTGATATAAGGAGAAGGAACAAGGCAAGATATTGAGTGAGAAAAACAGGAGGAAAGCAATAAAAGAACACAGAAATAAAAATAAAAAATGAATAGCTCAGAATGTGGCAATTAATAGCAGATGACAATCAGAATGTACCTCGTGCTTTGATTTTTCTCTGATCAGGAATCAAAACTTAAACTCCATTATCGTGGTAACAAACCCACATCTGACAATGTCAAAATCCTGTTCATAGCTTGATTTATTTCTCAGGATACTTTGCTGTGCTGACCAGGACGTAAAAGTGCCGGTGCCAGTCAGACAACAGAATCCAACTTGTGTTAAAAGTGAAAACCGCAGGGCAGCACGGTGACACAGTGGTTAGCATTGCTGCCTACGGCGCTGAGGACCCGGGGTTGAATCCCAGCCCTGGGTCACTGTCCGTGTGGAGTTTGCACATTCTCCCTGTGTCTGTGTGGGTTTCGCTCCACCACCCAAAAGATGTGCAGGATAGGTGGATTGCCATGCTAAATTGCCCCTTAATTGGAAATAAAAATAATTGGGTACTCTAAATTTATTAAAAAAAGAAAAGAAATAAATTTTTAAAAAGTGAAAACCATGCCTCAAGAGTATTGCATTATGAAGCTGCGGTATGAAGTACTTTATCATGGACCTCCTTGCCTTTACAACGTTGGAATTGTGAACACTACAATTGTACTAAGTGCAAAGCTTTTATGCAAACTCAGTAAGCTGGTTAATGAACCACTGGAATCTCAAACCATCAACTCATGATTTTCCACAACCAAAAATATAAATTGAAAGTAGTGTAGTTATTACTTATTATTCTGTGGGTATAAAAATTAATGTTTTATATTTGCAATTGTTCAGATTGTTTGAAGAGCTTACTGTAGGATCTTTCCATCATCTACACGCTAATAAAAATATGAATAATTAAAAGACTGTCTTTTGCAATGATATCAATCGGCCTCCTTCTCAAGTCCTCAGATGTCAGTTTTCAGCCAGTTTGATTCACTCCACGTGATATCAAAACAGCTGAAGGCACTGGATGCTGCAAACGCTATTGGCCCGGACAACATTCCGGCAATAGTACTGCAGACTTGTGCTCCAGAACAAGCTGCGCCCCTAGCCAAGCTATTTCAGAACAGCTACAACGCAGGCATCTATCCGGCAATGTGGAAAATTGCCCAGGCTTGTCCTGTACACAAAAAGCAGGACAAATTCAACCCAGCCAATTATCGCCCCATCAATCTGCTGTCGATCATCAGCAAAGTGATGGAAGGGTTTGTTGACAGTCTATCAAGCCGCACTTATTCAGATGTAATCTGCTCCCTGATGGTCAGTTTGGGGTCCGGCAGTGTCACCCGGCTCCTGACCTCATTATGGCCTTCATCCAAACATAGACAAAAGAGCTGAGCTCAAGAGGGGAGTTAAGAGTGACTGTCCTTGGCATCAAGGTAACATCAAGGAGTCCTAACAAAACTGGAGTCAATGGAAATCAGGGATAAACCTCCACTGGTTGGAGCTCAAAGAAGCTGGCTGTGGTGGTTGTAGGTCAATCAGCTCAGTCCCAGTGAGTGATGGTGATGAAGTGGTGAGCATAGCTGCCTTCCGAGCAGTTGACCCGGGTTCGGCTCCCAACCATCGCAATAAAAAATTGGTTGGAAATTTTGGGCAGCATGGTGGCAGCACTGCTGCCTCACGGCGCCGAGGTCCAAGGCTCGATCCCGGCTCTGGGTCATTGTCCGTGTGGAGTTTGCACATTCTCCCCGTGTTTGCATGGGTTTCGCCCCACAACCCAAGGATGTGCAAGGTAGGTGGATTGAACATGCTAAATTGCCCCTTAATTGGAAAAAATGAATTGGGTACCCTTAAAAAAAATGTTTTTAAAGTCCCAGGACAGCTTCCTCAGAGGACTGTCCCAGGCCCAATTATTTTCTCCGCTTCATCAATGATCCTCCCTCCATCATACAGTTAGAAGTGGGGATGTTCACTGATAATTGCACAATGTTCAGCACCATTCTTTACTCCTCAGATACTGCAACAATCATACAGATGCAGCAAGAGCTAGGACTCTCCCTGCCAGATTTTCCTTGTTGCACTATACCCGAGTGTCACTCAATGTCAAGATAAAAAGTTAAATTTGTCCCCTTTAAGTGGCACGGTGGCACAGTGGTTAGCATTGCTGCCTCACAGCGCCAGGGACCCGGGTTCAATTCTGGCCTCAGGTGACTGCCTGTGTGGAGTTTGCACTTTCTCCCCATGTCCGGATGCTCCGGTTTCCTCCCACAGTCCACAGATGTGCAGGTTAGGTGAATTGGCCATCATCAATTGCCCCTTAGTGTCCAAAAGGTTAGATGGGGTTACTGAGTTATGGAGATAGGATAGGGGCCTGACCCTAGGTGGGGTGCCCATTCAGAGGGTCAATGCAGACTCAATGGGCTGAATGGCAGCCTTCTGCACCGTAGGAATTCTATGAACAACCGGTAAAGTCCCAATGCAGATTAATCTTTATGAATGTAAAACATGTGACCAGACAGTTCTCTCGCCAGACACAATTTAAATGCCCTTCCTTCAGACTGTGTGCAAGAACCAAGTTGAGAGATAGATTTGTAAAGAATACAGAAAACCCCCTAGGGGGGAGTGAGAGATAACTTTGACCTACATTGACATGTTATTGAATATCATGAAGGGAGGTCTGGCTTCAGAGTGAGCACATGTATTTCACAAGGCTGATCATATGAAGACCTAGTTTACACAGTCGGCCCATTGTACACTATGTAAAATGCCACAGTAGCCTAGTTATTAACAAACTCAGAGGGACTGAATGTTTAAACCCACCATGAGTTCAATATGTCTGGTAATTTGTGACCTACCACCAACAGAATTACCATGAAAGCGACTGGATTATCGTAAAATCTTAACTCGTTTACTGAAATCCTTTAGAGCAGGGTGTTCAAAGTGTGGGTCGCGGGTGGTTGCATGTGGTGTTGGGAGGGTCATTGAGCGATCAGTATGGCGTTCCCACAGTGGTCCTGATCATAGGTGAAGCGCCCAACAGTTGCTAACAGCATTTAAACTGAGAATGGCGACTGCTGCTGGCTTTAAAATGAGAATAAAATTAGGCTGGCTTTAAAATGAGAATAAAATGAGGCTGAGTGCAGTCTTCTGACCATAAACGGCTGCAGTGTGAAGGTCATGCACCCTGCATGTAGACTTGATGTCAAGCGTCCTGTACATATGTGCTTTTAGCGCCAAATCACGGAGGAGAGCTTCTTCCATTCTCTAGCTGCTAGCAAGCGAGGCAAGAAGACTGTGAAGATGAATCATTTTCTTACAATCTTACAAGCATGGGATGGCCAGAGACACATATAGGCAGTGTGCCTACTGACCAGGATCTCACATCTGAATCTCCTGGAGAATTGCTCAGGAGAGTCCACGGCAGGTCAGAGCAATGCTCGTGTTTGCTCTGTACAAAGCTTCAGGGTCTCTGGTGAACAGCCTGCAGAGAAGAAACTTGAATTGGGAACAAAGCAGGAAAAGATGATTTCTTGAGGTATGGTTTTGTCAACTGCATCAATGCAAATAATAATGCAAAGCCTATCTGTGTCATATGCAGGAAACGACTGGCGAATGAAAGGGTTTCAGATTTTGAAAGGGAAGTGGTGGGTGAAAAATTACTTTTGAGGTTGAGACCTCAGAGTATTTATTAATTTATAGCTGACTCCAAACGAAAAGATTAAGATGCTGTACCTGGCCTATGACAGCACATTAAAAACACTCCAAAAGTCCATGAGACTGTCAAGATTTTGGACTACAGACTTCCGTTTGCGGCTATGCAGAGTTAAGTCGCACGTTCGGCAACTCCCGCTTGGAACGGACGTTTGGGCTCTTTTCAGGGCCCACAACGGTATTTTTTTGACATTTCCCGGTGTGGGAAAAAGATTGCAACATTCCCCTGACAGTGTATGGTTTGGACCAGGAGCGGGGCGACTAAAAAAGTGGTGGTGAACCCAAAGAAAGGGCGAGGGAAGAAGAGCAAGATGGCGGCGGGCGGGGACCAGGCAGCGTGGATTCGGTGGGCGCAGGAGCAGCAGGAGGTTATCCAGTGCTGCTTCAGGGAGCTCAAAGCGGACCTGCTGGAGCCGATGAAGGCTCCTATTGATAAGGTGCTGGAGACCCAGACGGCCCAGGTGGTGGCGATCCGCGAGGTCCGACAAAAGATCTCCAATAACGAGGACAAGATCTTGGGCCTTGCGGTAAAGGTGGAGGTGCACGAGGCACTCCACAAGAAATGGCAGGAACGGTTCGAGGAGATGAAGAATCGGTCGAGGCGGAAGAATCTGCGGATCCTGGGCCTCCCGGAGGGGCTGGAGGGGTCGGACGTGGGGGCCTATGTTAAATTTGCTGATGGGAGCGGGGTCCTTCCAGGGGCCCCTGGAGCTGGAAGAGGCCCATAGAGTGCTGGTGAGGAGGCCCAAGGCGAACGAGCCGCCACGGGCAGTGCTAGTGCGGTTTCATCGGTTCGCTGATCGGGAGTGCGTGCTCAGATGGGCCAAGAAAAAGAGGAGCAGCAGGTGGGAGAACGCGGAGGTTCGAATTTACCAGGACTGGAGTGCAGAGGTGGCGAAGAAGAGGGCCGGGTACAACCGGGCGAAGGCGGTGCTGCACAGGAAGGGGGTGAAGTTTGGCATGCTGCAGCCGGCGCGACTGTGGGTCACCTACAAGGACCGGCACCATTATTTTGAGTCCTCGGAGGAGGCGTGGGCCTTTGTTCAGGCCGAGAAGCTGGACACAAACTGAGGGTCAGGATGGGTGGTCGGGGATTGCTGTTGGTGTGTTACATTTTGAGGGGGGGTTCTTTGCTCTTGTTTCTTTTTGATTTGGTGTGGGTGGTTAGGCTGGGTTGGGCACTGTTTTGGTTGGGTCTGACTGGTGGGCTCTTGGAGGGGGGCAAGTAAATGGAGTAGGGGTGGATGGATGGTAGGGGGGATGGGGCCCCACGGGGGAGGGGGAGGCCCGAGTCGGGGGTGAGGGGACTGGGCCTGTAAAAGGAGCTGCGACAGAGGTAGTGGGGCCGGACAGGTGGAAAGCGCGGGCTTTTTCCCGCGCTGAAGGCTGGAGGGGGCGTGGAAGCGAGGGTTGTTTCCTGCGCTTGGGATGGAAGGGGGAGGCGGAGAGCCTGCTGATGGGTAATGGAGGAGGAGGGGATGTCCCACAATGGGAGAAGGCGAAGGAGGGGCGGGAGTGGCCGGGGTCAGCAGGAGTCAGCTGACTTGCGGGAGTGCAATGGGGGGAGCAAAGCAGCTAGGAGGGGTCCTAGCTGGTGGGGGGGTGGGGGCGTGGGTGGGGGGGAACCGGGTTGCTGCTGGTATGGTCAAGGGGGAGCTAGAGTGAATAGAGGGGGTTGGGATGGGGGTCTGCCGCCGTGGGGTGCGGGCACGTGGCTGGCCGAGGAGGGGTTATTGCTAGTCGGCGGGGGAGGGGGGCGGGTAGCCCTCTGATCCGGCTGATAACCTGGAATGAAAGGGGACTGAACGGGCCGGTCAAGCGGGCCCGGGTGTTCGCGCACCTGAAGGGGCTGAAGGCGGATGTGGTCATGCTCCAGGAGACACACCTGAAGGTGGCAGACCAGGTAAGACTGAGGAAGGGGTGGGTAGGTCAGGTGTTTCATTCGGGGCTGGATGCCAAAAATCGGGGGGTGGCGATCTTGGTGGGGAAGAGGGTGTCGTTCGAGGCGTCGAGCATTGTGACAGACAATGGCGGCGGGTATGTAATGGTAAGTGGTAAGCTGCAAGGGGAGAGGGTGGTGCTGGTCAACGTGTACGCCCCGAACTGTGACGATGCGGATTTTATGCGGCGCATGTTGGGTCGGATCCCGGATTTGGAAGTGGGGTGCCTAATAATGGGGGGGGGGGGACTTTTACATGGTGTTGGATCCGGCACTGGACTGCTCCAGGTCTAGGACGGGTAGGAAGCCAGCGGCGGCTAAAGTACTGAGGGGGTTTATGGACCAGATGGGAGGGGTGGACCCTTGGAGATTTGGAATGCCGGGGGCTAGGGAATTTTCATTATTCTCGCATGTTCATAAGGCCTATTCCCGGATCGACTTTTTTATTATGAGCAGGGCGCTGATAGCGAGAGTAGAGGATACCGAGTACTCGGTGATAGGGATCACGCCCCGCATTGGGTAGACCTAGAGCTGGGGGAGGAGAGGGACCAGCGCCCGTTGTGGCGCTTGGAGGTGGGACTGTTGGCGGACGAGGAGGTGAGTGAGCGGGTCTGATGATGCATAGATAGGTACCTGGAGGACAACGATAACGGGGAGGTCCGAGTGGGGATGGTCTGGGAGGCGCCGAAGGCGGTGGTTAGGGGAGAGCTGATCTCCATTAGGGCCCACAAGGAGAGGAGAGAGCAGCGGGAAGCTGGTGGGGGAGATGGTGAGGGTAGACAGGAGGTATGCGGAGGTGCCTGAGGAGAGACTGTTGAGGGATAGGCGTAGCCTCCACGCCAAATTCGACCTGTTGACCACCAGGAAGGTGGAGGCGCAGTGGAGGAAGGTCCAGGGGCGATTTATGAATATGGGGGAAAGGCAAGTCGGATGCTGGCGCATCAGCTTCGGAAGCGGGACGCAGCTAGGGAGATCGGGGGAGTTAAGGATAGGGGAGGGAGTGTGGTGCGGTGTGGGGTTGGCATCAATGGGGTCTTCAGGGACTTTTATGAGGAACTGTATCGGTCCAAGCCCCCACTGGAGGAGGGAGGGATGGGCCGCTTTCTGGACCAACTGATGTTCCCGAAGGTGGAGGCGGTACTGGTGGCGAGATTAGGGGCCCCGATTTGGCTGGAGGAGCTGGCCAAAGGAATAGGGAGCATGCAGGCGAGGAAGGCACCAGGGCCGGACGGTTTCCCGGTCAAATTCTACAAAACATATGTGGACCTGTTGGGCCCTTTGCTGTTAGGACCTTCAATGAGGCAAGGGAGGGGGGGGGGGGGCGCTTTGCTGCCGCCGATGTCCTGGGCACTGATCTCCTTGATTCTGAAGCGGGTCAAGGATCCCCTGCAATATGGGTCTTACAGGCCGATTTTGTTGTTAAACGTTGATGCCTAGGTGCTGGCGAAGGTCTTAGCCACGAGAATTGAGGATTGTGTGCCGCAGGTGATCCACGAAGACCAGACGGGGTTCGGTGAAGGGGGGGCAATTGAACGCGAATGTGTGGAGGCTCCTGAACGTTATTATGATGCCAGCGAGGGAGGGGGAGGTGGAGATAGTGGTGGCAATGGACGCTGAGAAGGCCTTCGATAGGGTAGAGTGGGGGTACTTGTGGGAGATGCTGAAGAGGTTTGGATTGGGGAGGGGTTCAGCAGGTGGGTTAGGCTGTTGTACGAGGTCCCGATGGCGAGTGTGGCCATGAACAAGAGGAGGTCGGAGTACTTTTTGTTGCATCAAGGGACGAGGCACGGGTGTCCCCTGTCCCCCCTGCTCTTCGCACTGGCGATTGAACCCCTGGCTATGGCACTGAGGGAGTCGAGGAACTGGAGGGGATTGGTGCGGGGTGGGGAGGAGCATAGGGTGTCGCTCTATGCGGACGACTTGCTGCTATATGTGGCGGACCCGCTGGGGGGGAATGCCGGAGGTAATGAGGATCCTCAGGGAGTTCGAGGATTTCTCAGGGTACAAGTTCAACATGGGGAAGAACGAGTTGTTCGTGGTTCACCCAGGGGATCAGGAGAGGGGGATTGGCGAGCTCCCACTAAAAAGGGCAGAGAGGAGCTTCAGGTATTTGGGGGTCCAGGTGGCCAGGAGCTGGGGGGCCCTGCATAGATTTAACTTCACGAGGCTAGTGGAGCAAATGGAGGAGGAGTTTAAAAGGTGGGACGCGTTACCGCTGTTCCTGGCGGGTAGGGTGCAGTCAGTTAAGATGACGGTGCTCCCAAGGTTTCTGTTCCTGTTCCAGTGCCTCCCATTCTTATCTCAAAGGCCTTATTTAGGTGGGTCAACAGGAGCATAACGGGGTTTGTGTGGGCACGAGGGACTCAGAGGGTGAGAAGGGCGTTCCTGGAGTGGGGTAGGGAATGGGGGGGGGGCTGCCACTGCCCAACCTCTGTGGATACTACTGGGCCGCCAATGTGGCAATGGTGCGCAAGTGGCTGATGGAGGGGGAGGGGGCTCTATGGAAGAGGCTGGAGACGGCGTCTTGTGAGGGTACGAGTCTGGAGGCGCTGGCAACGGCGCCACTGCTGCTCCCTCCAATGAGGTATACCACGAGCCCGGTGGTGGCGGCTACACTCAAAATCTGGGGGCAGTGGAGGCGGCACAGGGGGGGAAGTGGGGGCCTCGGTGTGGACCCCAATACGGGGGAACCACCGGTTTGTTCCAGGGAGAATAGATGGAGGGTTTTCGGGGTGGCACAGGGCAGGGATAAGAAGGTTGGGGGACATGTTTGTGGATGGGAAGTTTGCGGGCCTGGGTGAGCTGGAGGAGAAGGATGGGCTCCCCCCCCGGCGAACACCTTTAGGTATCAACAGGGAAGGGTGTTTGCCAGGCAGCAAGTGGTGGAATTCCCGCTGCTGCTGCCACGCATGGTACAGGACAGGGTGCTCTCGGGGGGGGGGGGGGGGGGGGGGGGGGGGGGGGGTTGGAGAGGGGAAGATCTCTGCAACTTACCAGGTGATGCAGGAGGAGGAGGAGGCCTCAGTGGTGGAGTTGAAAGGTAAGTGGGAGGAGGAGTTTGGGGAGGAGATCGAGGAGGTGACGTGGGCAGATGCCCTAGGGAGGGTGAACTCTTCCTCATCGTGCGCGAGGCTCAGCCTCATACAGTTCAAGGTGCTGCACAGGGCACACATGACCAGGACAAGGATGAGCCGGTTTTCTGGGGGTGAGGACAGGTGTGTTTGGTGCTCAGGGAGCCCAGCAAACCACACCCATATGTTCTGGGCATGCCCAGCGCTGGAGGAGTTTTGGAAGGGCGTAGCAAGGACGGTGTCGAGGATGGTAGGATCCAGGGTCAAACCGGGCTGGGGGCTGGCAGAATTTGGGGTTGCAGGGGAGCCGGGAGTGCAGGAGGCGAAAGAGGCCGGTATTCTGGCCTTTGCGTCCCTGGTAGCCCGGCGAAGGATTCTTCTTCAGTGGAAGGATGCGAGGCCCCCAAGCGTGGAATCCTGGATCAACGATATGGCGGAGTTTATTAAATTGGAGAGGGTGAAATTTGCCTTAAGGGGATCGGTGCAAGGGTTTTTCAGGCGGTGGCAATCGTTCTTGGAAATCCTGGCAGAACGGTAGACAATGGTCAGCAGCAGCAGCAACGCGGGGGCGGGGGGGGGGAGGTTCTATTTTATTTCTGTTTGTCTACACTGGGGGATCTGAGGGGGTGTATATATTTGCTATGTGTTAATTTGGGGTGTTAATTTATTATTTATGTATAGGGGGGGTGGGGGCACGGAGGTTGTTTTATTTTGTTCTGTATTTAATTCTATTGGGTTCCTTTTTCATTTTCTTGTTGATATTTTGTGAAAACTTCAATAAAAATTATTTAAAAAAAAAAAAGATTTTGGAGTACGTTCCCGGCTCTGGATCACTGTCCGTGTGGAGTTTGCACATTCTCCCCGTGTTTGCGTGGGTTTCCCCCCCACAACCCAAAGATGTGCAAGGTAGGTGGATTGAACACGCTAAATTGCCCCATAATTGGAAAATATGAATTGGGTACTCTAAATTTAAAAAAAATAGATGTTGGAGTTGCATCCCCCAGGTGTATCCACTGCTAAGTAAACAAACATTTTGTTGTTATTGTCTTTCACAAAAACATACATGTGCGAGGTTGTGTTTTCCGTTCTCACAATGACGAAGATGGCACAAAGGAATTGGCTCAAATCTGCACCTGAAATACTCATTGCTCTTTCCTGTGAACCTGATTGAGTGAGATCGTGAGGACCAGGCAAGTTCGCCTTTCGCACTGAAGGCAAGCGAACGTGACTTGTGTCATGCTATCCCTACCTGGTCTGACCTGCACTTGACAATATTTGCAAGGTCGATAATAGATTCTTACTGCCCCCAGGTTAATTAGGGATGAGAAGTAAATACTGATTTACCATTGCCATTCACAACTCCCCAAAAAACTGTCATTATAAAATAGCATTCCTACAGTCATACCTGGCACAAAGGAAGATGGTTATGGTGGTTGGAGGTCAACCATCTCAGCTCCAGGACATCATTGCAGGAATTCCTCAGGGTAGTGTCCTCGCCCCAATCAGCTTAGCTGCTTCATCAATGGCCTTCCTTCTATCGTAAGGTCAGAAGTGGGGATGTTCACCGATGACTGCACAATGTTCAGCACCATTTGTGACTCCTCAGATAATGAAGCAGTTCATGTCCAAATGCGGCAAGACCTGGACAATATCCAGGCATGGGCTGACAAGTTAGAATTAACATTGTGTCGTACAAATGCCAAGCAGTGACCAACACCAACAAGAGAGGAACTTTTGGAGGTCTGAGTGAGCCTCTGGCTTAGACAAAACAGTGCTGGAGCCCTTAATCCAGAAGTCCTGTCCCTGAACTTGGCACCCAATATTTTCACCATGGGCTAGGGACGTTGGGGGGGGCGGAGGTTAATTTGTAAGTTCATGGTTCATGGGACTGAAAGATTCTGTCAGTAGCCAATGACAAACTGCCTCTGCAGTTGGAAAACACAACCATCGGCAGGCCCGGAAAATCCCGCTCAAAGGCTTCATTTGCCTCATTGAACATTTGATTTCAATTCAAATTCACTAAGTCACTGAGTGTCTCAAACAACTTGCATGCTCTTCACTCCTCCTTTCATAGCAGACTGAATCTTGATGCAGCTGGCGTAGATTTGGTCGCGACAGTTGCGGTGAAGCAAGTCTTTCATAATTGTTTGTGGTCCAGTAAAATGTACTTGGTTGCCAACTCCAAAAAAAGGTTGGACATTTCTGATCAAAATCCTCACGTGGTGTTGCAGTGCAGAAACATTTTGGTACAGGACACAGCACCTCTGGTGTGTGAACAGTTAGTTGCACAACTCTTCGTTTTTCAGAAAATGAACAATTTTAATTGGACAATGCCAGTTTGGTCTCCCGTATAATCACAATTAGTGGCCCCACAAGCCATCTGCATGCCTTCCTAACAGCCATGTAGAAAATGATACTTATGCAAACAAAATATTAAATATCCAATCAATATCATGTATAACAAGAGTATGACTCATTAAGTCATTCTTGATAATATTCCTTCTTTGAGCATTGTAACTTTGAGGTTCCAACACTGATTGACAGTGATCTTAAAGCAATCCCACAGTGATATCTTAATCAAATCAATTGCGACAAATTGTACTGCAGATAACAACAGTGAATTGGAACTCAAACTTAATGATCAAAGATAAGAGGAAGAAAGTATTATCAGAATGATGCATGGATCAATTATTTCGCAGTTACAATGTGCATATAAATAAAGTTGTGCCGCTGTGAAATATGATTATGCAAAAGCAATTGGAAC
The DNA here is from genome assembly GCF_047496885.1 of Scyliorhinus torazame. Classification (NCBI taxonomy): domain Eukaryota; kingdom Metazoa; phylum Chordata; class Chondrichthyes; order Carcharhiniformes; family Scyliorhinidae; genus Scyliorhinus; species Scyliorhinus torazame. The sequence goes on from NC_092718.1 coordinate 178,811,508, forward strand.
TTTATTGTTCATTATTCAGGATGCTCATTGTTGGGTCTTTTAGGATAAAGAGGAAAGCGAGAAAGCAGCACTTTGTTGTTACAAAAAATGTTTGAAGTGAGACTGATCTGAAGATCGATCTCAAAATGGCAGCTTTGGGAGACAAATTAGCCTCGACCCATGTTCCGCTCCAGAGTCGTAGCTGTGTGAATTGTAGTCGAGGCTGTTGGCCTACAGGGTGCACTGGACAACGTGGTTGGGAGAACTGGGTGAGCTTAAACCAGGACCATGGAGACATGGGGAGCGCACTTCTTCCTCCTGGCTCTACAAAAAAACATTTAAAAAAATAAACTTAAAAAAATATATTACTCACTTGTTGTTGAAAAATTGGCACCTCGGCAAGTATTCCATGGGGAAAAGGCGCTGAGGACTCAGGTTCGATCCCGGCCCCGCGTCACTGTCCATGTGGAGTTTGCACATTCTCCGTGTGGCTGCGTGGGTCACACTCCCACAACCCCAAGATGTGCAGGAGAGGTGGATTGGCCACGCTAAATCGCCCCCGAATTGGAATATAAGGTAAAGTGCTGTAAATCCACTTCCCCCCATTTATGATGTTCTTTGGTGTATATTTTCACAGATTATGAATATTAGAAAATAAAATATTTTTAAATTTACAATTGACATCAGAGACCCTATGGGAGATATGACGAGGCTATTTGAAAAATATGTCTCATCCAGTTGGGTTAGACAGTGGCCGTCAGAATATCTCATATTACATCAACACATTGCTAGTTTCTGGTTATCATTTCTTATTCTCCCAGAAAATTTTCCAATAAATTACAATTAATAATATGCAGGGAGACAAGTTTTTGGCTGCTCACAAGTGAACTCAGCAGAAACGTTTTTAACTGTAGGCTGACACGTCTTTTCTTTTTAAAGTTTTGTGTTAATGTATGTTAATGTTCCTCGTCAATAATAATGACTCCCCAATCTACTTTCTTTTCACAGTTACTTTATGCAATTTAATAGCCTTGCTCTAAGTCCAATTGTTGGGTCAAAGCCACCGAAAAATATTGACAGCAAAAAGGGAGGACAAGGCAGTGAGAGAGTGAATGAGTGAGTGTGTGTGAGAGAGAGAGAGGGGGGGGGGGGGGGGGGGTAGGACAACCAATACAAAGGGGATGAAAAGAGAACAAAAACAATAGCTGCTTGTCCATCATGTGGGACAGTTTTTGAATGGTAGAGAACATGGGAGGCAATGCTATGACCCAGCATTCCCAAAGGCAAATGTCCCATGCAGTCTGTGATTCTTAATCCATTGGCGAACACCATTCCCTGCTGGGAGCATCAGATTATAGGATCACTAGAGGACCCAAAGCATCAGTGCTCGTGCCCTACAACACTAGGAATAGATGGAACTGGGGAGCCTAGGCAGATCAGAGTGGACATGAGGACTTAAGCCATGCTTGATTTTCTGACCAATTGGCTGCAGCACACACGGGAACTCTCATGGTTCCCTCTGTTGTGTTATGCTGCTTCGGATAACACAGGCTGCTACTTGATGCAGTCTTAACTAAAGGATGTTCCAGACTCTGAAATGGGTTCAACATGTTTATTGAACTATTAACAGTTCTCAAATGAGTTTGACTCTCTGCTAATCTAACTGTAGTAACTCAGTCTAACTGTACCAGCTTGCTCTAAGCCACGTGCTGGGGTGTGATGCTGCTGATCAACCCTGTCTAATTCTTTAGATGTCTGTCTGTGGAAAGAGGCAGGGGGTGAGTGCCTCATCCCTTTTATAGTGTTTATGTCATGCCGCCTTGTGGTGATGCCACCTCTGAGTGTCCTGACTGCCGATTGGTTGTGTCCTAATCTGAGCGTTCATTGGTTGCTTGTTTGCATATCATGACATCGCCCCCTTTTTTTTTTAGATGTACATACATGTGAATGCGTCTGTCCAATGTGACTGACTGAGGAATACAGAACGGAACAAACAAAACAAATGTTCATAAGTCCAGTCTCTGACGCTTGCGTCTGATCCTCGTCGACTGCCGGAGAAGTGGTGACGGGGATGACGGTGCCTTGACAGGCGAGTGGGAGGCACGACTGGTGGCCTCGTGGTTCGAGATGTCTGGAGGTGGCAAGTCGACATGTGGAAATGGAGGGGAAAGTGGTTGTGGGCAAGCAAAATTTCGCAGTGCTCTTCAATTCCTTCGCACAATGGAGCCATCAGCCACACGTATGACATAGGATCTGGGCGCGGCCTGTCGAACAATGACAGCCAGAGCAGACTACCCACCATCTGGTATCTTGATCCTGACCGTGTCTGCCGGGGATAGCACGTCCAGATCGGTGGCATGTGCATCATAGCCCTGCTTCTGGCTGTCGCAAAGCTGCTGCATCTTCTGCGGCATTGGGAGGTGATCAAGGTTGGGCAGGTGTATGGCTGGAAGTTTCGTCCGCAGGTCCCTGTTCATCAGGAGTTCAGCTGGCGACATGCCAGTGGACAAGGGAGTCGCCCGGTACAAGTAGTGCAAGGTGCATGTCGGAAGCAGAGTCCGAGGCCTTGCGGATAAGATGCTCAACGATGTGCACCCCTTTTTCAACTTTGCCATTGGACTGCGGATAGTGCGGACTGGAGGTGACATGTCTGAAATTGTAGCTCTTGGCAAATGTGGACCATTCTCGACTGTGGAGACACGGTCCATTGTCGCTCATGTCGGTGTTCGGGATGCCATGCCGTGAGAATATCTCTTTACACGCTTTGATGACAGTCCGTAAGGTGAGGTCTGGCAGCTTCAGCACCTCAGGATAGTTCAAAAAGTAATCGATGATTGAGATATAGTCGCGACCATTCGTGTGGAATAGGTCAATGCCAACCTTGGACCACGGAGAGGTCTCTAGGTCATGTGGTTGGAGCGTCTCCTTGCTCTGCGCTGGTTGGAACCTCTGACAGGTTTTGCAGTTCAGGACCATGTCCATGATGTCCTGGTTGATGCTGGGCCAGTAGACAGCTTGCCGGGCCCTGCGTCTGCACTTTTTTTACACCCAAGTGTCCCTCATGACTCTGCCGCAGCACCATGCTCTGGAGACGTCACGGGATGACTATCCTGTCTAGCTTGAGCAGGATGCAGTCGATCAGTATCAGGTCATCCTTGACGTTGTAGAATTGAGGGCATTGCCCTTTCTGCCAGCCATTGCTGAGGTAGTGGATGACTCTCTGCAACAGGGGGTCTTTGGCCATCTCTTCTCGGATGAGAACGATCTTCTCACCTGTTGCCGGGAGAGTGCTTGCACATAGTTGTACCTGCAATTCAATGTGCTGGATGATCTCCAGTGGTTCACTGGTTGAGTTGACGGAGTGGGACAGTGCATCAGCGATGATGAGCTCCTTGCCAGTTGTGTACACCAAATTGAAATCATACCTCCGGAGTTTGAGCAGAATTCTCTGCAAACGAGGCGTCATGTCGTTCAGGTCCTTTTGGATGATGTGGACCAGAGGCCTCTGCAGGTGTGTACACCAAATTGAAATCATACCTCCGGAGTTTGAGCAGAATTCTCTTCAAATGAAGCGTAATGTCGTTCAGGTCTATTTCGATGATGTGGACCGGAGGCCTATGATCGGTCTCAACAGTAAATGTTGGCAAGCCGTAGACATAATCATGAAATTTGAGGGTGCCGGTGAGAAGACCTAAACACTCCTTCTCAATCTGCGCATATCATAGATTATCATAGAATTTACAGTGCAGAAGGAGGCCAGGTCTCAGTGGGTGTCATTGCCCGTGACGCGTATGCTACTGGTACCCAGGATGACGTGTCGTCTCTTTGAAGCAACACCGCCCCAATGCCATCCTGACTCGCATCTGTGCATATCTTGGTCTCTCGGTCTGGGTCAAAGAATGCAAGGACGGGTGCAGTCGTGAGCTTGGCTTTCATTGCTAGAGGGATGGAGTTTAAAACTAGGGAGGTTATGCTGCAATTGTATAAGGTGTTAGTGAGGCTACACGTGGAGTATTGTGTTCAGTTTTGGTCTCCTTACTTGAGAAAGGACGTACTGGCACTGGAGGGTGTGCAGAGGAGATTCACTAGATTAATCCCAGAGCTGAAGGGGTTGGATTACGAGGAGAGGTTGAGTAGACTGGGACTGTACACGTTGGAATTTAGAAGGATGAGGGGGGATCTTATGGAAACATATAAAATTATGAACGGAATAGATAGGATAGATGCGGGCAGGTTGTTTCCACTGGTGGGTGAAAGCAGGACTAGGGGGCATAGCCTCAAAATAAGGGGAAGTAGATTTAGGACTGAGTTTAGGAGGAATTTCTTCACCCAAAGGGTTGTGAATCTATGGAATTCCTTGCCTAGTGAAGCAGCAGAGGCTCCTTCATTAAATGTTTTTAAGATAAAGATAGATAGTTTTTTGAAGAATAAAGGGATTAAGATTTATGGTGTTCGGGCTGGAAAGTGGAGCTGAGTCCACAAAAGATCAGCCATGATCTCATTGAATGGCGGAGCAGGCTCGAGGGGCCAGATGGCATACTCCTGCTCCTAGTTCTAATGTTCTTATGTTCAGCTCCAGCCACTCTGTTCGGTGCTCCGCCTTCCACTCAAAAGCGGTTGATTTTTTTCACCAGGTTGTGTCGGGCCGTGGTGTGTGTGGCCAAATTCGGGATGAACTGGCCAAGGAAAGTGACCATTCCCAGGAAGCGCAGTACTGCCTACTTGTCCTCGGGGACTTTCATTGCCTCGATGGCTTTAATTTTGTCTGTGTCCGGGCGCACACCGTGTTGCGAAATCTGATCACCCAGGAACTTCAGCATGGATGTCCCAAAACAGCACATGGACCTGTTTAGCTTGAGGCTATGTTCATGTATGCGTCGGAATACTTTCTTGAGTCGTGACACATGTTCCTCTGGGGTTGTGGACCAGATTATGATATCGTCAATGTAGACAAGAACCCCTTCTATTCCCTCCATCATCTGTTCCATGATGCGATGGAAAATCTCTGATGCCGAGATGATGCCAAATGGCATTCTGTTGTAGCAGAATCTGCCAAAAGACGTATTGAAGGTGCAGAGCCTTCTGCTGGATTCTTCAAGTTGGATTTGCCAAAATCCTTGGGATGCGTCCAATTTTTGTGAAGAAGCACACGTGTGCCATCTCACTCGTGATTTCTTCCCTCTCCGTGATGGGGTAATGTTCCTGCATAATGTTTTTGTTCAGATCCTTGGGGTCAATGCAGATGCGTAGGTCCCCCGAAGGCTTCTTTACGCACACCATCGAGCTGACCCAGTCGTTTGGTTCAGTGACCTTGGAGATGATGCCTTTTTGTTGTAGACTCGTGAGCTCTGTCTTCAGGCGCTCTCTCAGTGGAGCAGGGACTCGTCGTGGTGCGTGGACCACTGGCTTGGCATCAGGCCGTAGTAGAATATTGTACTCGTACGGCAGCGTTCCCATCCCGCTAAATACATCTGGGTACTGGGTTAGGATGGCGTCGATGCTGGCCTGAAGATCCGAATGGGACGGCGTCGTGGTGTAGACCCTTGAATGAGGTTCAGTTGCTTACAGACGTGCGCACCTAGCAGGGACACCCTGTCTGGTTTACCAATCTCGAAGCGTAAGCTTGCTTGTGTGTGTCGGCTGGACACCTGCAGATGGCAGTACCCCAGTGCCTTGATAGCATTTCCATTGTAGTCCAGGAGTTTGCAGGCAGCTGGAAGGAGTGTGGGGGGCTTCTTGATTCTCTTGAAGTCCACCGGCGAAATCAGGTTGGCGGAGGCACCTGTGTCCAGTTTGAACTGGATGGGGCAGTGGTCGACCTTCATCACTGCAAGACATTCGTCCTCGGAATCCACGGCCATTATTGATTGGACTCGCGATGTGTCCGGTGTGGCGTATTCGCACTTCATAATAATGCCCACTCGGTAAGTGTTGTCCGGGTATTCTTCATCTGGATCCGTCGCACTGCCTGGATCGGAGTCATGCATTTGGTGTTGCACACTTCTGATGCACCGCAGTCAGAACTGGGAGTGCTGGCTCCTGACTGGTGGTGCAGATCTGCTCAGGGCTGCATAGTGGTTTGGTTTCCCATAGTTTAAACAGCGTTTGCCTCTTGCAGGGCAGTTTTTTTTTTTAATGGGTGGTGCCGCGGTTTGCACACGTCATGATGCTCAGTGCGTCATTGCGCATGCGCGGTGCGGTTCTCGAACGTCTGCACCTGCGCAGTGCGGTTTTCGGCCGTTTTGTGTTCCCGATCGCATTGCGCATGCGTTGGGTCCCGGGAAGAGTGTGCGAAATGGCCATTTTCATCAATGTGGAGGCGCTGCATCCGGGAGATGGCCTGAGCACACTCCACCTCGTGGGAGACTTGTTTTTAACTTTCTGCCGTTTTGTACTGTGAATAGCAATTTTTGGAGTGCTCATGCACAGTACACGTTTCAATCGCAACTGACAGGGTCATGTGCTTGATTTTCAACAATTGCTCTCGCAAAGGATCAGAGTGGACTCCAAAAAACGATTTGGTCTCTGATCATGGAGTCAGTGATATCACCGTAGTTGCAGGATTGTGCTAGCAGTCTAAGGTTAGTTAGATAGGAGGTAAAGGATTTGTCTTCACATTGCATCCTCTGCTTGAAGATGTAGCGCTCGAAGATTTCATTGGTGTCCACCTCGCAGTGGCTGTCGAATTTGTCTAGGATGGTTTGTTTTGTCCTGCCTTTCGGAAAAGTGAAAGGAGTTGAAGATCTCTATCGCATGGTCACCCGCAGTGGTGAGTAGAATAGCTATCTTCCACGCATCGGTCACGCTATTGAGGTCGGATGCTTCCATGTATAGTTGAAATTTCTGCTTGAATGATTGCCAGATGGCACTAAGATTGCCGGTGGTCCTGAGCTGATGAGGAGCCTGAATCTTGTCCATTGTGCCTGTATTCAGTAGCTAGTTGTCACGGATCTTGCTGAGTTGAACTAAATAGAGTGAACAGTCACTCCTGGTATCATGTTGTGTTATGCTGCTTCGCATAACACAGGCTGCTACTTGATGCAGTCTTAACTAAAGGATGCTCCAGACTCTGAAATGAGTTCAATGTGTTTATTGAACTATTAACACAGTAATCAAATGAGATTGACTCTCTGCTAATCTAACTGTAGTAACTCAGTCTAACTGTACCAGCTTGCTCTAAGCCACGTGCTGGGGTGTGATGCTGCTGATCAACCCTGTCTAACTCTCTGGATGCCTGTCTGTGGAAAGAGGCAGGGTGTGAGTGCCCGATCCCTTTTATAGTGTTTATGTCATGCCCCCTTGTGGTGATGCCACCTTTTGAGTGTCCTGACTGCCCATTCATTGTGTCCTATTCTGAGTGTTCATTGGTTGCATGTTTGCATATCATGACACCCTCAGAAGGCAAGGTCTAAGGGTCTATGGTGTGAAGTTGCAAAGAGGTGTCAACTAACTTTTCAATTTCAAATTGTTGTGTAACGCTGAATGAATGTTTGGGCCATAAACAGTTTCATCATGTTTTAAGACTCTTCGGAAGAAAGACTTTAAGATCTCTAAATGCAGATAAAATTCAGTGTTGCATTCATTCAGTTCTCTGATGTAAAAGCCACCGGGTTATGTGAATGATGACAATACAGGATGGCCATTTTGTCAGGCGCTACCATATAATCCAGCCAAACAGAAAAAGGTGGCACCCTGTTCAGCATATTCACTGACAGTATCTGACAATTTCTGTGATATAACTGCCTTAGGGACGCATGGACACATCTGCAACTGAATGTAGTAGCTGCCATCTGTACTAACTGCATTATTTAACTGCACTGGTACTGATTAACATTTGCTGTAACCTATGGTAATGGACTCTTGGGTCTGCTGTGTTCTGACAGACGGGCCACTGTCCCAGCTCGCAAAAACAAGGCTGTTTAATTTTTAATACAGCACATGTTCGATTGACTATACAAACAAAATTAGCAAAATTGAACTGCACAATAAGCTCTGTTAAAATTATAGGATTCCTTTATCTTTGTGTGTCAATTCTGACACCTCTGACAAATTAAATGAAAACGGTTACTCGGCTCGGTTTCAAGTCTAATTGGATCATTTTTCTTTTAAAAACCATTGATATAAAGAAAAAAAAGTTTCCACATAGCTTGCAATATTAAACGTACTCATGGAAGCAGGCTTTCTCTTTTCATTATTGGGATTATGCTGAAAAGGAATCCTAGAATCAAACTACATTTTTAGGAAGTGCACAAATTCAAAATCCGATGAATTGGTTAGAATAAACAAGTTAAACCAACTCAGATCAAATAAAGCACTCCAGAGCTATTATAGTGCAATATTGCTAAGCCAATTTGACCACTGCCCCTTTGAAAAATAAAACAATTCTTTTTTTCCAATTAAGGGGCAATTTAACATGGCCAATCCACTGACCAGACACATCTTTGGGTTGTAGGAGTGAGACCCAAACAGACAAGGGGAAAATGTGCAAACTCCACACGGACATTCCAGGTTCTCGGCATCGTGAGGCAGCAGTGCTAACCACTGCGCCACCGTGCCGCCCTATCTTTGCCCCTTTGTTAAAGTGTACCAAATTTTGGATACATTTAGGGCACATTTCTCCAAAACAATTTCCAAGTGTGGCCTCTGGTGGGAAACAAGGTGCGATTTGTGACAGGTTGCTGGGCGTGAGCCACATTGCAATCCACCCACACGTAGAAATTATTCTTTGGGGTTGGGGGTGAACTGTGCCATCAAGGAGGGAAGCGGGACCTGAGGACGGCAGCAGCCCGGTAAGGGAACCCTGATCTCAGATTAATGTTAAGCCCCCACCACATTCTCATCAACAAAGACCCTCCAACCCACAATTGCTGGTACCAGTGGCCCCCCCTCCGGTGAGCGGCGCCCTGCTATGGGGCTACCAAATGTCCTCCTTCATGCCCCCTTCCGGTCCCATCCCTTGGCAGTGCCAGGTTGGTACGTCCAGAGTGCCGGGGGCCACCGTGTCCCCGATCACCCTAGGGCTACAATGGCCTCTGCACCCCCCCCCCCCCCAACCGGCACTCATCCCCCCGGCATGGTCATCACATCTTGTTTCCAATTCTGGAGACCAGACTGGATTCGCGCAGGTTTCAAGCTGTGCCGGCAGGTGTGATAATTGCAGGAGCCGGCTTCAAACAGATCCGGCATATTTAAATGAGGATTTAAGTGTGCTAATCTGATTCACACACAGTGAGGAACCAGATCACACCAGCTGGAGTGGCCGGGAGCAATGGAAAACATATGGCACCAGCGCAAACCCTGTTTCGAGTCTCTCCCAGAATTCTCCTGACATAGCGGGATTTGCGCTGGGCGCAACACGGTCAGAGAATCACCCCTGTAAATTTAAATGCTTCTCTTCTTAAACTTGCTTCCACTCTCAGATTTTTCCATGCTACATGGTGTCGCCGCAATGCAGCTCAATCACCTTTCATCTCAACTATTGTTTTTTTGGATTTGGTGGGTGGTTTTATAGCTGATGTCCTCCCTGCCGCTGACTCTTCCCATTTGGCTGGGGACTGGCATCAATAGCTGCTGCCCTGCCTGCATCAGTGGCTGGGTCCTTCTGTGGCCTGGAAGTCCAGAAGTGAGACTGGCACCTGTGGCCATCCAGCTCAGAGGTAGGAGAACTACCAAACATACCACTTGCTCCCCTTCTTAAAAAGAGGGCCAAATATCATTCTGAATTCACATAGTGCCACCATCCATGATCAATTACAAGTTTCCTATCATCAATAGAATATCACATCACGGTGCATATCGCTGCACATTCCACTGTGCACAGAGCTCATAACTTGCCTTGCAAGGTCATTTAGCAGATGACAATGGCCCTTTGAGCATACTGTGCCAGTGTGTTGTAACATGAAGTCTACCAGAAGCGTGTCAATCATCCAAATTCACAAATTGAAGTATCACTAATTCACAAGGGTATCTTGTACTACTTGTGTGAGCATCAATTTACTTTGTTAATTAGATTTTCTTTCCCTTTTGCCAGATAACTGACACAATGGATCCTCCATCAGCTGAAGAATGCAGGTCAAACTCGTGCCAGAGGCTTCTCCATAATCATGTCTTTTCACACAGCGACAGTATTATCCCAAAGGTATTGCTGAAAAGTGCAAAATGTTGTCAAAGCTTTTCATCTTGCAATCATCAGGACAGATACCAGAATGCCAAATTTCAAAAGGAAAAACTATTTATATTGCACGACAAAAGACTGCTGATCGGTTGGCAAGGATGCCCTGATTGGTCGTGGTGAAGCCATGGAGTGCACCAGGGAACAATTATTGCCCAATCTCTTGATTACACTCAAAAAGGGCAAGTTTATTCTCATTGGTTGAGGGGTTGCCTTGCGGAATGCAGCAGGAATGGTTGTCCCTGATATTCTTAAATTGGTTGTTTGTGGAATAGCATACCCAGCAATAGATAGGGTGGGCCTAGATAGGGTGCTCTCAAGAACCATCTCCAGTCCTCCAACCCCACACAGAGCTTTTCATTTCACCAATTACAGGCTCCTGTGCATCTCCCCTCCTTGTGCTCCATTACTGAGAGCCATGCCATTAGTCATCCAAGCTCCCTGTTCGGAATTCTCTCCGCCTGCCCATCTTCCCTCAGGAATCGCAGAATTTACAGTGCAGAAGGAGGCCATTCAGCCCATCGAGTCTGCACTGGCCTGTGAAAAAAGCAGCCCACCAAGCCCACACCCCCACCTGTAACCCAGCAAACCCACCCAACCTTTTTGGACACGAAGGGCAATTTAGCATGGCCAATTCACCTAACCTGCACAGCTTTGGACTGTGTGAGGAAACCGGATCACCCGGAGGAAACCCAGGCAGGCATGGGGAGAACGTGCAGGCTCCGCACAGACAGTGACCCAAGCCGGGAATCGAACCTGGGACCCTGGAGCTGTGAAACAACTGTGCTAACCAAAGTGCTACCGTGCTGCCGCCTATCATGTCATTAACTACTCTTCAGCAAAACCTTTTGGTTACTCCTCCTTCTTTCTCCTGCCATTGATTTTTTTGCCTAAACATAACGCTGTGAAGTGCTTCAGAACGCCGCATTCTTTTAATGGTCCTATTTAAATTCACATTTTTATTGGTTTTCTTAGCAGGATTACACTACCCGATTCCTGCAGCCAACTCCATGCATATCACAAAAAAGGTCATGCCTGGTGTCATGTGTCAGAGTAGGTCAGAGATTCTGAGTACTTGAGTACAAAGGATCGTTCGGCAACAGATAAACTACAGTTTGATTGGGGCTAGGTCCTATTTAACCTTTGACCTTTTAAGTCATATTGCATAGAGAGGAGGCACTGATTTGAGGCAGAATTTCATTTTAAAAACACACTCCATTAATATCATGCTTCTGGTCTGTTACAGCAGCAGGCCAATCAGCCTCTCAAACCTGTTCCATGATTCAACTAGATCATGGTCAATCTGTGCTTCAACTCCATGCACAGGCCTCTTGCTCCATCTCGCTCGACATCTTTATCAACAGTCTACCTATCTCGGTCCTTAAAATTCAATTGGCCCAGCATCCATAGCCTCGTGGGCAACAGAAGTAAGAAGGCAGAGCGAAGAGGAATATTTTATGACTTTACAATAACAGAGTAATAAAAAGAACTTCAGTGTAAACAGGTTACACAAAGCTGCCCCATTGCGTCAATGAGTAAACACTGTAGCAATAAGCCATATAAACTAAGTTGTATAGTATACAATAGTATATCCCTGTTGTATAGTAAATTATTTTACCTCAGGTGGGGTAGCATTTGATGCAATAAAGATTGTCTCAAAAGCTGGGATTTAACACGTAGGCTGTAAAGTCGGAGGCGACCTGTCAGCACTGGAAGCCACGACCAAATTTTACAATCATCAAGCAATTAATTGCTGATGGCTGTAGCTTCATGCCTAAACAGCACCCCCCTGCAAGGAAGGACATCCCACCATTCGAAGGGTGGTCGGGCAATCAGAGAGCCAGCAGATCTTCAATCTCAGCAGTGCCACTAGGAGCGGTTGCCACTGCTGGGTCTAGAGTAGGCCCAGGACCAGAAGTGCAGGGGGCCTGGAGTAAAAATAATTACGGTGGGCTATAATTTTTCGGAGGGATGTTTCAGCAACCTCGAGAAGCAATTTTAAAATATAATTATTTTCCCATCGGTCAATATTTGAACAGCCTGCTAAAAAGAATATTGCAAAGCAGCATTGCTGTGATTTTGCTGAGCATCAAAATATTCAGAAAAATATAAACTTAAACAACTCCATCATTCGTGCATTTAAAAAAAAAACTCAAGGGGCAATCTCTTCAAACCTGCCCATCTTTTATTGATGGGCTGATTGATTCGTCCCATCCTCGCTGAATTGAAGGAAATGCAAACATTACAATGCCCGCATTTATATGCAGTCAATGATTTTGACTTATTTTTCTTGTCAACCATCATCAGCAAAACCAGAGAGACCCTTCCTAGTGCACAGGCAGCTTGTCAGCTACTTTTCTTTCAGGTTGGTTTTTCTGTTTCGTTTTTAAAATGCTGCCTAGACTGTGGGCACAAACGGCGATGTGGCCGCAACAGCTCACATGATTCAGAAAATGTGAATCCGTTCGACGAGATCTGATTTTGTCCGGCCCTTGCTGGTGATGTAGCAAAGTTATTCTTTGAAGGGCTTCCCCACCCACATGTTCCCCCACATTAGAAGCTCCCTTCTTGCCGATGTGACATTTACAAAAGCATTTGAAGAACGCGACCCAGGTGAAGGGAACCCGCCGGGGTCGCAAAGATTTTGTTTTTTTTCCTTATAAATTTAGATTCATTTTTTCCAATTAAGGGGCAATTTTAGCATGTTCAATCCACCTACCTTGCACATCTTTGGGTTGTGGGGGCGAAACACACGGGGAGAATGTGCAAACTCGACACGGACAGTGACCCAGAGCCAGGATCGAACCTGGGACTTCGGCGCCGTGAGACTGCAGTGGGGGGCGCAAAGATATGTGTAGCTAGGCCTGGGGGAGGGGAACATGCTAAAGAGGTACGCTGGCACTGCCCCAGGGAAGCTCCATTGGGGAGTTGGTCGTCACAGTGGGCATGTGTGTGTGTGTGTGTGTGTGTGTGTGTGCGCGCGTGTGTGGCGGGTGGGGTTGACTCAGTATTTGTGCCCAGGGCCAGGTGGGGTTGCACTGATGCTCACCAGGGGTGAGGGGGTGGGGGTTGACCCGGTGCTTTTGCGTGTGGGGGTCTTGCCCCAGGATTTGTTTGGGGGGACAGGTTGCCCCAGAACCTGTTTCTGGAAGTGGGAGGTTTGCCCCAGTTCTCATTTTGGGGTTGGATGCACTGGTGCTAGTGGGGGGGGGAAGGGGGATGAGTGTTTGCCAAGGTACGTGTGGCGGGGGGTTGCCCTGTGTGTGTGTTTGTGTGTGTGTGTGGGGGGGGGGGGGGTTCCACGGATCCATTGGGGAGAGGAGTTTTTATTGCGCAGTTTGAGGTGATGTGGTCCCGCCCCACCACTCTGATGGAGTGGGTCAGGTCACAGAGTGCCGGTAGATCTGGAGAGGAAACTGGGCTGTGCAACTGTACTCGGGTTTTCTCTACTCAGCCAACACTCTGTGTGCATTGTGGAAAATTCCACCCCCCGACCGATTTCTCAATTTCACTCATTTCTGGTATGATGTCTTTTGAAGGTAAAAAAACAACTTTACAGCCAAGGACTGCAATGAACATTTGTGATTTGGAAACTACTTTCTATCAAATTTAAACCACCATGTGAACATTGGCCACACTTGCAAATCTGAACACCAAGACTTCTGATCGTTTTCATGATAAATGTTATAGTGTTTCTGATTTAAAATGCCATCCTCTGTCCATCACAGAGCGAGTGATTATCCAGGTTATCCAGTGTACTGTCCACAATGGAACTGAGCAAAACAAAAAATTAAGTTCCCAGGTCCAATGCCCCAGCCTGCGACAAGTTGGGTTTATCAGCAGGGGTATTGGTTGCTGCAGTATATTTGGCATCAGCCAATGTTTCCATTCCTAACTGCCACCAGGCAATTCATACTTAAAAATATATGAGTGCATATTAGTTAAAGGATAGAATCTTCCATGATCCCACACATCCCACTGGAGTGTTACTTTGGGCTGCAGTAGGGTGCTTAAGTTGGAGTTTGGTGACTGAGGGAGTTTGGTGATGAGCGAGTGAGATGCTCTTTTCATTTTCTAGCTTTACTTAGAAAGGCAACTGGAGGCCTTACAGTGGGGACCTTTTGGAGGTGAGGTCACAGTTCAGAAAGTGACACGGGCTCAACAGAAACAGCTGATTGCAGAATATTGTCTTTCTGTTTTTAAAGTATATTGGCTTAAATAGAACATATAACACACAGTGCAGAAGGAGGCCATTCGGCCCATCGAGTCTGCGCCGACCCATTTAAGCCTTCACCTCCACCCTATCCCCGTAACCCAATAACCCCTCCTAACCTTTTTGGTCACTAAGGGCAATTTATCATGGCCAATCCACCTAACATGCACGTCTTTGGATTGTGGGAGGAAACCGGAGCACCCGGAGGAAACCCACGCAGACAGGGGGAGAACATGCAGACTCCGCACAGACAGTGACCCAGCAGGGAATCGAACCTGGGACCCTGGCGCTGTGAAGCCACAGTGCTAATCACTTGTCCTACCGTGCTGCCCTAAGGGTAGGAATTACGGTTATAAGAGAAGTGCTTTGAAATGGAGGAAGATCTCTGGCTTAATTAACTTCTCTTAAAGGAAGTAACGCACCTAATCTAGAGAGAAGTCATGGTAAGAGTCCTCAGATCCGTTGTGTGCTCCTCTTGCACAATGTGAGAAATAAGGGATTCTTCCAGTGTCCCTGATGACCTTGTGTGCAGAAGCGCGTCCAGCTGCAGCTACTGGCTAACCGCATTTCAGAGCTTGAGCTGCAGGTGTAGAGCATCCTCGATGCTGAGAACATCGTGGACAGCATGTTTAGCAAGGTGGTCACACCGTAGGTGAGGAATAGACAGGCAAAAAGGGAATGGGTGACCATCAGACAAAGTAAAAGGCTCAGGAAGGAGATGCAGCAATCCCCTGTGGTCATCCTCCTCTCAATATACCACTTTGGATACTGTTGTGGGGGAATGGCCTCTCAGGGGAAACAGCAATAACCAAGTTCATGGTACCACAGGCAGCTGTGCTGCATAGAAGGGGAAGAAAAAAGGGGCAGGGCAATAGTGGTAGGGGATGATTAGTTACCTGTTGGTGTAACATAAGCGGCTTCCTTGTGGTGCACTTGACAAAGGAAGGTTCCGACGTGGAGATAACTTCAACACATTTATTAAACTATTTACACTTCTATTACTCGGGTTCGACACTAATGCTAATTATACTATAGCTACCCAGGCTGATTAACCAGTTGCTGCAATCCACGTGGTGGGTGTAATATTGAATCAACCCTGTGTCTGTACTCACTGACTGTCTCCACTGGAAAGAGGCTGATCATGTGTGTGGTGTCCTTTATATATGGGTTGCTGTAATGCCCCCCTGTGGTCGTGTCACCTCCTTGTGTATCGTGAATGTCTATTGGTCGTGTCCTATCTACTTGATCTATTGGTTGAGTGTGTGTGTGTGATGTCTTTTGTGCTCCCTCTAGTGTCTAGCTAGCCTACATGCATTTACATTGATGCACATCACCACATCCCCCCTTTTTTATATGTTACATATTTTCTGCACACTTTGAGAAAATTGAACAAAAAACAGGTAGATAAGGTAAGGTATATACAAGTCATGGGAACAGTGATTAAACAATAAGTCCAAATCATCAATCATCATGGTCAAATGTCTCTCTTGGTTATGAATGCCATCAACATCCCTGTGCCACAGGAACCAAGAAGTGGTCAAATCACTTCGCTGTCTGATTTGGAGTCCCTTTCTTTTTCCGATGTTTGTGATGATGTTGTCGGATAGCATCTTGTGGCTGATAAGGTGTTGATGTTGAAAAGGTACCATCAACAGTATCATTCGAGGTCATGGATGTGCCATATGTTGAAGTTGGATAAGACCGTACATACTGGTTCTGGCCACGTGCTGTGCTGGAAGGGTGATCCTGCTGAGAATCATTGAAGTTTATCGAATTGGAAACAGAAGTGCTGCTCGCATAAATACCTGGTGATGATGTGAAACTGGAACCTTGCATCTGATAGGAATATGCCGTCTGGCCAGGCTGGGGTGCAGCAAATCCTGGGCTGTAACTAAGGCATCCAGACTGTAGTGCAGGTTGCGCTTGTGGTAGTCCTCCTTCAGTCTTGATTCCATTAGTGGGCAATCCGTAGTGCTGGCTTGTTTGAGAATATGCTGCATAGATTGCTGGCTGCTGCATGCCTGAGTACTGGGCTTGTCAAGCATGAGCTGTGATTGGCTGCACTGCTGGTGTGGAAATAATGTGTGGATATAGCTGTGGTGAATATTGGTGTGTTCCTCTTGGACTGTAGCCACTGCTTGTTATTACTGACCCAGTGTAATTGTTAAGTGATCCATCTCCTGTCGTTGTGGCATCTGCTGTCAACCTGAGCATGCCATCACTGAGGTTGCGGCACTCCCTGTCTGGAGTAAATGCCGGCTTATGTGAATCTGAGTCGGCGTTTGGTTGCTCCCCATCTGGAGTCTGGTCTGTTTTAACTGAGTCAGTGTTGGTTTGTTGATGCTCCCCGTCCGGAGTCTTAGCAGGTTCACTGGAGTCAGCTGAGATTTCTTGAAGCTGCACGTCTGGAGTCGGAACATGCAGGAATGCATTGACTTGTGGAGAGGTTCGAGCGAATGAGGGTGGAAGTATCATGGTGTCACCGGAGTCACCAGTGGTCTCACAGTGATCGTCGAGTGCCTCTGTACACACTAGCTGAGGTCTGTCACTTTGCACATCTTGCATGGGAAGTGGGATGCTGTCGTCACTCGTCTCACATACAGTGGGTAGATCCTCAGTAGTTTCTGGTTGTTCACTTGGGTTGGGTAAATTGTCAGAGTCTTCATCTAGTGGTGCAAACAATGTGGGTGGACTGTCATTGTCTTGCTGTTGTCCTTCATTTGGGCTTGGACTGTCATCGTCGCTTTGTTCTTCCCTGTAGTATGATAGACCGTCATGGTCGTCCTGCTGTGCACTGGAGCGTGGTAGACTGTCATAGTCTTCTTGCTGTTTACTTGAGCATGGCAGACTTGCATCATCTGCCACTAGTTAGTCAGAGGATGTTGTTAGACCCACATGGTCTTGTTCCTGCAAGGACTGCACGTCGGAGTCTTGCGTTGCTTCTATCGTGGAGGCTGTCTACGAGCTCGCTGCGGAGGCTTGTGACACTGGAGTCACGTCTGGTGTTTGCAAGGACTGCGCTCTGGAGTCTTGCGTTTCTTCTATCGTGGAGTCTGTCCACGAGCTCGCTGTGGAGGCTTGTGACACTGGAGTCACTTCTTGTTCATGCAAGGACTGCGGTGTGGAGTCTTGCATGTCTTCATTCGTAGAGTCGGGAACCCAGTTGCGGTTCGGATTTGGTACTGGAGTAGCCTCCCAAGGTGAAAGGTTTGTCTGTGTCGTTGTCTTCTTGGACCATATCATCACTGTTTGCGTCTGAGCTGGCATTGGGCTCGCGAGGTCCAGAGAAAACGTAAAGGTCGGTATCGAAGTATTCAAGGTCGGAATCATCGGTTTGGGCGGAGGTAACTGCTTGTTGCAGGGTTCTTCGGAGGTTAATTTCATTTCCTGGTTCAATTTGAGACATTGTGCTGTCATCCCAGGTGAAGGAAGGTTGTTTTACGGCTTTAAAAGATTTTTTCTTTGATTTGAGACGTTTCCCCTTTAAATGGGCGTGGTCCGGGGCCTCTGCCATCATGACACGTGACGTAGCGCGTAGGAAGCGATTGCGCATGCGCAGATCGCTGTTCCTTTACCGATGGCCGTTTTCGTGATTGCGCATGAGCGGCTTCTCACGCATGCGCAGACGGACCTTCCCTTTCTGCGCGCTTCTCGCGCAACTGCGCAAGTGCAGTCCCTTTAGAAAGATGGCCGCCGCCCAAAATCGTTCTCTGCTCCGGGTTCTTGGCCTCGAGGTGAGTACTGGGGCTTCTCTTACGTTTTTTTGCTCGTTGGAGTGTGTTTTCCTCACAGTATTTGCCAAATTTGTCCAGGTCTGCCTGGAAGTCGCTCCTGTTTTGCCCCTTGGAGAACTTGAATTTTTTAAAGATTTCCTCTGCTCTGGCTCCGGCGATGGTGAGGAGAAGCTCTATCTTTTCAGCTTCGGCCACTTCTTCTAGTTTGGCTGCAACCAGGAATATTTCAAACATTTGCCGGAATACCCGCCTGTTTTCGCGGAGATCGCCGTGGCACTGGAGCTGCTGCGGAACCCGGATCTCGATCATCTTGCCTGGGTATCGTTGCTGGTTGTCACTGTACGCTGAGGTATGCCGATGTGGATTGAAACAGTTCAGTCCTGGTACCATGATTTGTTATGTTGTAGGTGTAACATAAGCGGGTTCCTTGTGGTGCACTTGACAAATGAAGGTTCAGACGTGGAGATAACTTCAACACGTTTATTAAACTATTTACACTTCTATTACTCGGGTTCGACACTACTGCTAATCCTACTGTAGCTACCCAGACTGACTAACCAGTTGCTGCAATCCACGTGGTGGGTGGAATATTGAATCAACCCTGTGTCTGTACTCACTGACTGTCTCCACTGGAAAGAGGCTGATCATGTGTGTGGTGTCCTTTATATATGGGTTGCTGTAATGCCCCCCTGTGGTCGTGTCACCTCCTTGCGTATCGTGAATGTCTATTGGTCATGTCCTATCTACTTGATCTATTGGTTGAGTGTGTGTGTGTGTGTGTGATGTCTTTGGTACTCCCTCTAGTGTCTTGCTAGCCTACATGCATTTACATTGATGCACATCACCACAGGGTATTCAATAGTAAGGGATACTGACAGGCACTTTTGTGGTTGCAGATGTCAATCCAGGATGGTATGTCCCTGGTGTCAGGGTCAGGGGTGTCACGGAGCAGCTGCAGGGAGGGCGAACAGCAAGTGGTTGTGGTACACTTTGGTGCCAATGACATATGTAAACAAAGGGCTGAGGATCAGCAAACTGAATACAGGAAGTTAGGAGATAAATTAAAATGCAGGTCCCCAAAAGTAGTAATCTCAGGATTATTCCCAGTACCACATGCTAGCGAGAGCAGGAACATTAGGGTAGACCATATGAATGTGTGGCTGGCAGAATGATGTACCAGGGAGGTATTTAGATTCTTGAGGCATTGGGAGCGGTTCTGGAGAAGGTACGACCTGTAAAAGCCGGATGGGTTTCATCCAGGCAGAGCTGGGACCAATATCCTCATGGGGGCTTTTGTTAATTCTGTTGGGGAGATTTTAAACTAGTGTGGCAGGGGGATGGGAACCCAAGTGTAGGCTTAAATGGGTCAAATGCAGATTAGAAAACAGGCGATAGAACATTAATTAGTGATGTAGTCAGCGACTCAGAAGACAAAAGAAACAAGGGTTAAAGAACCTCCAGCAAAGAAAATTGATGGGGGTAAACTGTTTATATTTCAGTGCAAGGAGTATTATAAACAAGGCAGATGAACTAAGAGTACAGATAGACTCTTGGCAGCAGGATGCTGTTGCAATAATGGAAACCTGGCTGAAGAGGGGTAAAATTGGCAGCTCAATATCCCTGGATATACAGTTTTCAGGCATAATAGAGTGGGTGACAGAAATGGAGTGGGGGGAGGGGGAGGGTGGAGGGGGGGGGGGGGCAGCACGGTGGCGCAGTGGATTAGCCCTGCTGCCTCACGGCAGCACTCCGTGTGGAGTTTGCACATTCTCCCCATGTTTGCGTGTGTCTCGCCCCCACAACCCAAAGATGTGCAGGGTAGGTGGATTGGCCACGCTAAATTGCCCCTTAATTGGAAAAAATGAATTGGGTACTCTAAATTTTTTAAAAAAGAAATGGAGTGGGGTAGCAGTGTTGGTTAAAGAATCAATTACAGTTGTGAGATGTAATCTACATGGATTTTAGTAAGGCATTTGACAAGGTTCCACATGGCAGACTGGTCAAAAAGTAAAAGCCCATGGGATATAGGGTAATGTAGTGAATTGGATCCAAAGTTGGCTTTGTAACAGGAAACAAAGGATAATGGTCGATGGCTGCCCCTGCGAATGAAAAGTTGTTCAAGTGATGTTCTGCAGGGCTAAGCGGTGGGACCCCTGCTGTTTGTTTTAGAAAGTAACGATTTGGATTTGAGTGTAGGGTGCACAATTGGGAAATATGACACACAAATTGGCCAAGCAATGTTTTTCAAATGTTTTTTTCCCAGGTCCCAGTTTTGTTAATCGGCCAACCGTCAGGACCCCTGCCAGTCGACCTCCACGACCCACGCCGACCAATCTTCACATCATGTTCGCCGACCTTTTTAAAAAAATAAATTTAGAGTACCCAATTATTTTTTTTTTCCAATTAAGGGGCAATTTTAGCATGGCCAATCCACCTAACCTGCACATCTTTGGGTTGTGGGGGTGAAACCCACGCAGACGTGGGGATCATGAACTCCACACGGACAGTGACCCAGGGCTGGGATTCAAACCCGGGTCCTCTGTGCCATAGTCCCAGTGCTAACCACTGCACCACATGCTGCCCGTTCGACGACCTTTTAATGCAAATGGGGAACCTGCTTTGTCCTCATGATCTCTCTTGAATCCAGTTCAAATGAGCAAAGGGCAATGTGCATATCAGGTGCAGACATTAGCTTGTTCTTTTGTGCTGTTTTCACCTTTATGGAGATCGGAAAATCCAACCTCTCACATGTAGGTCGTCGTGAAGGGCAGCAGCAACAAAATACGTATTTTACTCAACACTGGATACTCCTGTGAGATGCTACTCTAGAATGCGGAACAGGCTCAAGGGCTTTTAGCGTGTTTTTAATGTGGTATTACAAGTAAGCTGCAGCAGTGTAGTCTTTTAATTTGGAGTCAGCTAAAAGTTAAGAACTAACTCTGGGGTTAGTTACCTGAAAAAGAATTTATCACACACCACTTCTCTTCCAAATTCTGAAACTTCTCTCATTACCAATAATTCCCTGCATATAACATACATGGGCTTTGCCTCCTTATTTGCACTGTCACAATTGACAAAATCATATCTCAAGAAATCATCTTTATACTACTTTGTTCTGAATTAAGTTTATTTTTTCAGGGCCGTTGACCAGAGGCCCTGGAGCTCTGGCATTACCACTGCCATGTCCTGCCTTGGACTCTCCTGTGCAGCTCTCTCCAGCAGGTTCAGATGTGACATCCTGTCCAACAGGTAACTGCCTATTAAGAGTCTCAGGTTGTCTCTTACTTCTAAGAAAATCATTGATTGTTAACATATCACGTGCCTTGCTTGCCAGCAGCTGCAAAATCAAAGCAATTCTGCTCCCTGCTCTGGCGCCAAAAGCACGTCCCCCGGATGGCACATCACATCAATTCTATGTGCAGGGTGCATGCCCTGTTCACTGCTGCTGCTTCTGGTTGGAAGACTCCACGCAGCCTCATCGATCGTTGATTGTTAACATATCACTTGCCTTGCTTGCCAGCAGTTGCAAAATCGAAGCAATTTTGCTCCCTGCTCTGGCGCCAAAAGCACTCCCCTTGGATGGTGCATCACATCAATTCTCTGTGCATGGCCTGCTCACTGCTGCCGTTTCTGGTCGGAAGTCTCCACGCAGCCTATTGCCTTAAAAAAATCGGTAGAGGCCGCAATTCTTGATGTAAATCTAGTTTTCCGAACTCAGGATCGTGGGTGGGTCGCAGGCAACTATCGGGAGGATCATGTAGCAATCAGCTCCGCCATTCCCGCAGTAATCCCGGTCGCACCCAAAAGCTGCTACATCAAGCAGCGGCTTTTACATCAAGGCTCCCCTTTTGCATTAAAACATTGGAGAACGCCAGAACTGCATATGGGGAAGAGAGTCGACGCCCTGGTTTTTGCTTCCTTAATCGCACACCGGAGAATGCTGCTCTGCTGGCGACCAGCAGCACCACCCACAACTGCAGACTGGCTGGCAAATCTGTCGGAAACTTTCCACCTGGGAACATTAAGTACACCACCCGAGGATCGGACGAGGGCTTCCACAAATCGCGGGGGCCATTCATCAGCCTGTTCCAACAGCAGTTCGAGGCCAACAGCGACTAGGGAAAGAGGGGGAAGGGATGGGGGGAGAACAGACAAGAACACACACAATGAGGAGGAGCAAAGGGGGAAGGGGGAGGAGATGAGGAGGGAACCCAAGTGAATCAGAGAGAGAGACATGGGGAATAAAGGAGAGGAGGGGGCAAGAAGCACCCCCCCCCCTCCCAACGAACCTACAAGGACAACAACAAAAACTACAGAAAAGAGGAACGGAGCTCAATAGTATGACACCCAGGGTGGAAGAGGGGACTATCATCGGGCGGGAGGGAGGGCAGGGAGGGGGCAGGGAGAAGGGATTGGAGGACTGGGAGAATGTATGTTAATAAGTACGTAAATAAGAAACTGTACATGTAAATATCAGGTGCACTATTCATGAAATTGTTATTCTGTAAAAATTTAAAAATGGCAATAAAAATATTTCAAACAAAAAATGTTGCCGAACTCGGCGTGCGTCGCAAAGGTCGGTCAACGGGTGTCATGAAGGTCAGTCGCTGTGTGTCATGAAGGTTGGTCGGCAGGTATCATGAAGGTCAGCCGGCATGGGTCCCAAAAATTGGCTGATTGCCAAAAGTGGGTCCTGGGAAAAAAAGTTTGAAAAACACTGGAGTGGAGGATAGCTGTAAGCTCCAAAATTATACAGTTGGTTTGGTGGAGTGGGCAGGAAAAGGGCAGATGGAGTTTAACTCTGATGTGTTCACGGCAACGAGGACCCGAGTTCGATCCCAGATCCGGGTCACTGTCCGTGTGGAGTTTGCATATCCTCCCCATGTCTGCGTGGGTCTCCCAGAACCCAAAGAAGTGCAGGGTAGATGGATTGGCCACGCTAGATTGCCCCTTAATTGGAATTTATTTTTTTAAAGTGTGAGGTAATGCATTTAGGGAGGTCAAACAGTAAAAGGGAATACACAATAAATGGGAGTATACTGAAAAGGGTAGATGAAGTGAGAGATCTTGGTGTACAAGTGCACAGGTCACTAAAGGCAGCAGTACAGGTAGATAAGGTTGTAAAAAGGCACATGGAATGCTCTCCTTCATTGGCAGAGGTATAGAATACAAAAGTAGGGATATAATGATGTAAGTGTGAGGCCTCAACTGGGTTAGTGTCGGGTGGGGTTACTGGGTTATGGGGATGGGGTGGCGGTGTTGACCTTGGGTAGGGTGCTCTTTCCAAGAGCCGGTGCAGACTCGATGGGCTGAATGGCCTCCTTCTGCACTGTAAATTCTATGATAATCTATGATGTGTGCAATTCTGGTCACCACATTACAGGAAGGGTGTAATTGCTCTGGAGAGAGTGTAGAGAAGATTTACTAGAATGTTGCCAGGGCTGAAGAAATGGAGCAATGAGGAGAGGTTGGGGTTGTTTTCCTTGGAACAGAGAAGGCTGGGGGGGGTGACATGATTTAGGTATACCAAATTTGGAGGGGTAGAGATAGAGTAAACAGGAAGAACCCGCTTCACTTGGCAGAGAGTTCAAAAACCAGGGGTCACAGATTCAACCTAAGTGGCAGAAGGATTAGAGGGAACATGAGGGAAACTTTTTTTACACAAGAGGGTGGAATCCGCTGCCTGAGTTGGTGGTGGAGGCAGAGACCCGAAACTCTTTTAAAACATACCTGGGTCTGCACCTTAAGTGCTGTAAGCTGCAGTGCTATGGGCCGTGTGCAGGAAGATTAGAGAGGGCATCTGGGTGTCTTTGGGTCTGGTTGGACAAGGTGGGCCGAACAGCCCCCTTCTGTGCCCTATCATTTCCATTGTTCTATTATGTAATAGACTACCAGGGAATAGCCAGGGCCTATGGCATCAAACCTTACGTCAGACAATGATGTGCTCTCAGGCCCTGGCATTGCTGTGAAGTGGTCAATAGGAGATTTACATGCGAGGCCGGTGATTTAATTTCCCATCGTTGCCCCCAGCTCCCAGACGTATCGCAAATTCACCATGCAGAGACTGTTGGGGACAAACTGGATTCTCTCCTTCCCCTGGAATAGCACAATGGTGCACTAACCATCTGAGCCACTGGGCTGTCCCACTTAATGTTTTTGATTTATTTTATTCTTCCATAAACTGTGAGGTACATCACTCAGCCACTGCAATCAACCTTGTCACACTGCAAGATGCACACAGCTCCACCATTCCAGTAAATGACAGAGATAAATGGAGAAGGGAAGGCAGACTGTTGCACCTGGGTAAATGAATGCGACCGAGATTAACTGATGGAAATGCAATTATTATTATCTATTATTGAATCAAAAAATAATATACAGCTGCTCTCTCCTTCCATAGCACCGTGTTTCATAATAGCGTCCTATCTACAAATACACATACCGAGACTCAGCTCAAATCAACACCTGAGTAAATTGATAGGGGAAGAATTACATTTAGGTACTAAGTAGCGGGGATAAACATTAATGGAGGGAATATCAGAATATCTGCTTTTCCGTTTAAAAAAAAGAAAAATGTTCTCTTTTGGAGTCCCATCATTACTCGGTATTCAATACGCCTTCAGAATCAAAATATAGATTTATTTTTTAAAATCCAGTCCAATCTATTTAAAGATTTTTAATTCACTTAGTAATATTCAAGGGATTAACCCACATCATGTTGCGAGACTGCATGTCATTACAAGTCAAGTCTTTCAGGGATTACCGCATACCATATACATTCTTCAAATTCTAGTTTATTTAACTTATCATGGGAAACAGACTTTAAAGAATTGTTGATTGGGTGCGACATTCTTATTTTTTAAAAGTTGGTAAATTGGGAACTGGCTAGATTGATGAGTTAGGCACGAATTCTTCAGCTCTGATTCAAATCTAACGAAGATTAATATTAAAGTCTCACCTTTGTCTGTCAGCTATAATGGTTTGGGCAGTTTTGACCCACTTCCTCATGGACACACCATTGAATGATCAGGGAATTTAGTTTAATTGTCTCTTGTTGGAGATGGTTAATGCCTGGAAGTGGCGCTGCACAAATATACTTGCCACACAACAGCCGCACAAATATACTTGCCACACAACAGCCTGAGTGTTATCCATGTCTTGCTGCATATGGACATGGGCTACTTCAATATCTGAGGAATTGCAAATGGTGCTGAATCATCAGTGAACATCCCACTTCTGATAATGGAGGGAAGGTCATTGATGAAGCAGCTGAAGATGGTTGGGCTGAGGACACTACTCTACCTTGAGTATGGGTCCTTAGCTGGTAAACAGGAGTGAGACCCTAACTGATTTTCCATTGCTCTACCTCGTCCAGCAGCACCGAGGTCAGTAATAGGGGCTCAACTGACATGGCAGCGGAGAATGATTGTGAATTCAGAATCAAATCACAAGAGGTTCCAGCCTTGAAAATGGGTGATTATTTGCAAAATATTCAGCTCTCTCCATCCTTTGTATATTCAATGTGGCATGCCAAAACGTTTCCCCAATGCAACAGAGAGCAAATAAAATCCACCAACAGCAGCCAGAGAGCTTTATTTGTCCATTTTCACAGATTAATGTGGTGAAAAGGAGTGTTGTTTTGTCACCGTTTAATATTTATAAATTATTGCCCTGGTCTACTTACGCATAAATGAGACTACTGCATATCAATTTCCAGATTCTGAAAGAGGATTGCTTTTAAATCACAAAAAGAGGCAGACTGTTCCTGCCAATTTACATTAGTTTTGCAATGACATCAACTAGTGCAAGTAAATTTTCCTGTGTCTAAATGCTGAAAATAGGTTAAAGCAAGGCCTGAATTTATACAGCATCTTACATGGCACCAGGATGTCTCAAATATTACGATCCCAGACCAGACCCCGACAGTGCCTGGGATAATTGACAGAAACCCCAGTATTTTACTTTAATTTTGTAGGACTGTGAGGAAAGGATACCTCGCCCCAGGACTGATTTCATGAAAATAGGGATATGGTATATTAAAACAAACATTATTACCAACACATTATTAAATATCTTTAACAGCTGGATGACAGTGGCATAGTGGTATTGTCACTGGATCAGTAATCCAGAGACCCAGGATAATGCTCCGGGGACATGGGTTCAAATCCCAGCAGGGCAGATGGCGCAATTTGAATAAAATTGAAAAATCTGGAATTAAAAGTCTAATGACAGCCGTGAAACCATTGTCAATTGTTGAAAAAACCCATCTGGTTCACCAATGTCCTTTAGGGAAGGAAATCTGCCATCCTCATCTGGTCTGGCCTACATGTGACTCCAGCCCCACAGCAATGTGGTTGATTCTTAAGTGCCCTCAGGGATGGGCAACAATTGCTGGCCTGGCTAATGACATCCACATCCCATGAAAGAATAAAGAAAAAAATCTCACCAGAAAATAACGTACAATTACCCCTTAAAAATGCTGATCAATATAGCGAATACAGTAACCCTTAACTGCTATCTTTATTCCCACTCAAACAATAACAAAAAAACATCTCAGGTCTGAATCCCCTCTGAATGGAGAGGGCCATGTTTTTGAGGATGAGAGTGTGATACAGGCGGGTAGGCTGGAGGAGGTAGATGTTCTGAGGAAGGATGTATTAGCAATTTTGAAAAACCTGAGGGTCGACAGGTCCCCTGGGCCAGATGGGATATATCCAAGGATTCTTTGAGAGGCGAGGGATGAGATTGCAGAGCCTTTGGCTTTGATCTTTGGGTCCTCACTGTCCATGGGGATAGTGCCAGAGGACTGGAGAGTGGCGAATGTTGTTCCTTTCATACATTGAGTTTTTCTATTTGTTGTGCATTTTTAATTTGAAAAATGTAATGACACAACTCTGTTTCTGTGGAATGCACGGACATTACTTACCATCTCCATTGGGTTGTGCAGAACAACATTAACCTAAACAAATAGGTCAAGGACAATGAGTTCTTGGTGTGAAGGGGGCAATTTCAAAGTTTGCGGATGACACAAAACTTGGCAGCATTGTAAACTGTGAGGAAGGCAGTGTTGAACTTCAAGGGGACGTGGACAAGTTTGTGGAGTGGGCAGATAGGTGGCAGATGAAGTTCAGTGCGAGGAGTGTGAGCTGATGCATTTTCGTAAGGCGAGCATGAAGGGACAATACGAAATGAGGGGTAAAACTCTTAAGCAAGTGAGGGCGGCACAGTAGCACAGTGATTGGCACTGTTGCTTCACAGAGGCAGGGTCCCAGGTTCGATTCCCGGCTTGGGTCACTGTCTGTGCGGAGTCTGCATGTTCTCCCTGTGTCTGCGTGGGTTTCCTCCGGGTGCTCCGGTTTCCTCCCACAAGTCCTGAAAGATGTGTTGTTAGGTGAATTGGACATACTAAATTCTCCCTCAGTGTACCCGAACAGGCACTGGAATGTGGCAACTTGGGATTTTGCAGAGTAACTTCATTGCAGTGTTAATGTAAGCTTAATTGTGACTATA
This sequence comes from Scyliorhinus torazame, assembly GCF_047496885.1. Taxonomy (NCBI): domain Eukaryota; kingdom Metazoa; phylum Chordata; class Chondrichthyes; order Carcharhiniformes; family Scyliorhinidae; genus Scyliorhinus; species Scyliorhinus torazame. Next base: position 178,839,115 of record NC_092718.1, read on the forward strand.
AAGATTATTATTAATAGAAGCAGAGGGACCTGGATGTGTATGTGCATAGATCATTGAAGATGGCAGGACAGCTGGAGAGGACAGTTAACAAATCACACTGGACTTTATCCTGTATCCTCTGCTTTATTAATAGGGGCATAGAGTACAGGAGCAAGCAGTTATGCTAAACTTTTACAAGGCACTAGTTAGACCTTAGATGGAATATTGTGCACAGTTCTGGAAGTCACACTATCGAAAGGATGTGAACACATTGGCGAGAGTACAGAAGAGATTTACAAAAATGGTTCCAGGGATGAAAAACTTCAGTTATGAAGATAGATTGGAAAGATTGGGACTGTTCTCCTCGGAGAGAAGAAGGCTGAGAGAAGATTTGATAGAGATGATCAAAATCATGAGGGGGCTGGACAGAGTAGACAGGGAGATACTATTCCCACTCGTAAAAGGATCAAGAATGTGAGGGCACAGATTTAAAGTGATTTGCAAAAGAAGCAAATGTGATATGAGAAAAAGCTTATTCACACAGTGAGTGGTCCGGGTCTGGAATGCACAGCCTGGGTGCTAACTTCACCATAACCATGAGATGATAGATGAAATTTAATGCAGAAAAGCATTAAGTGATTCAGTTTGGTAGAAAGAACCCAAACAAAGTAATCAGAGAATCCCTACAAGGCAGAAGGAGGCCATTCAGCCCATCGAGTCTGTAATGACCCTTTGAAAGAGCACCCTACCTAGACCCAATCCCCCACCTCGGGGCAATTTAGCATCTCCAATCCACCTAACCTGCACTTCTTTAGACTGTGAGAGGAAACTGGAGCACCCAGAGGAAACCCACGCAGACACGGGAAGAACGTGAAAACTCCACGCAGTCACCCGAAGTCGGAATCGAACCCGGGTCCCTGGTGCGGTGAGGCAGTAGTGCTAACCACTGTGCCAACGTGCCAATGATGATATGAGGAAAAACCTTAACATGCAGCGAATGCTTAAGATCTGGAATGCATGGCATGAGAATGTGACGGAGGGGATTGCGTTATTATCTGAAAAGGGAGAATGCGCAGGACTACGGGAGGATGGCACTCGGGTGAATAGACTATCCCACCTGATGGGGATGCCACCTACTGAATATAGGCAGCTCTCCAGCAGCAGCTTGAGGAAGGGGAAGTGCTTTTGTAAGCTGCAGGCATGGAGGACAGCCCCTGCAGTCCCAACAATATCTCCAGAGCGATTTGCCTTCCATTAGCAGGGAATGTTTTTATATTATCTTTGGCCTAGCTTTTGTAGTCTGTTGGGCCCATTCCTTCCTCAGCTGCGGCCACCATTCCTGATGGTGCTGCTGAGGCTCCTGAACTGCTGGCCAAACTGATTGGCTAGCAGCCCCCAAGGCGAGACTTCCTCCCAAGTGAGGCGCAGAAGCTGCTGATCTCTCACATCTTCCAATTCTGCTAAAGGATCACTGAGCTGAAACAGTAACTAAGTTGCACAATTACTGTCGAGCGTTTGCAACGTTTTTCTGTTTTTATTTCTAAACCTCTTGGGAGTGGGCTTTGTAGCTTGGGATGAAGCAAGTCTAAAATGTTCACTCATTCCCTCTTCCCTGTGCAAATAGAGGCATCATTACTGTTATATTTAAGTTTAAGATTTAAAATATATATCAGCATAAAGTAGTGAGGTAGTAAACTCTCTGATTGAGATGGTGGGGGGGGAAACAATAAATTAAATGACATGACAGACCAATGCCGTTAGTTTTAATCCAATGATGAACTAAACCAAAACAATCACGCAAAAATAATAATGACCATGATTTTGCAATCTGAGCTGAAGCAAGGCCACCTGCCAGTGCAAGAGCGCTTTTTAAACATTTTACAGAGTGAAATAAAGATTGGGAGATATGTGTGGATTGAAGGTTTAAGGTAACATATCATAAAAAGAGGTTTTTAAAAATTCTATTTGAAAATTTGTTTAAAAATCTAGAAATCAATCACAGAGGAGGCATCTAGCAGCATGCCGCGAATGTAAAAAAAAAATTTCAGAGCAAGATTGGTTGTTCAGCAATAGTTAGCACTCAGATCATCATGAAAAACAGTGTCATGGCACTGTGATTGACACTGTGATGGGCTGCATGACTTCCACGTTAACCAGCCTGTACACCTGAAGTCGCAATCGGTTTTAGGGGGGCAACAACAGCGAAAGCTGACAGTTCGCAGCCAAACACCCTGCAAATTCTGGACCAGCATGAAGGAATAAAAATATTAGAGCATTCCTGGGCGACACGGTGGCGCATTGGATAGCACTGCTGCCTCACGGCACTGAGGACCCAGGTTCGATCACAGCCCCGGATAACTATCAGTGTGCAGTTTGCACATTCTCCCGGTGTCTGCGTGGGTCTCACCCCCACAACCCAAAAGGATGCGCAGGGTAGGTAGATAGGCTACGCTAAAGTGCCCTTTAATAGGAAATTTTTTTTCAAAAAAGTTTGAACATTCTTGGTGAAACACTTTATTCCATAAATGTTCGAACTTGGACCACATGACTGACAACAAGCACGATGGGCCGAATGGCATCTTTCTCTATGAAGCGAGCATCATCATGAGGCGATGAGTGGGCCACCTGGGTGAAGTGACTGGTTATGGTTAAAAACCATTAGCTGGGCGGCACGCTGGCGCAGTGGTTAACACTGCTGCCTACGGCACTGAGGACCCAGGTTCGAATCCCGGCCCTGGGTCACTGTCTGTGTGGAGTTTGCACATTCTCCCCGTGTCTGCGTGGTTTTCACCCCCACAACCCAAAAGATGTGCAGGTTAGGTGGATTGGCCGCACTAAATTGCTCCTTAATTGGAAAATAAAATTGGGGTCTCTAAATTTATATTTAAAAAAAAACATGAGCAGGTGAGGGAGCAGCAAAGTTACAAATTTATTCCCACCCACATTTCAGAACGTGCAGAATAGTGTTGGCTTTTATTTTTTTACCACTTTGAAAAGATTCAAAAGCCTGCACTTGGAAATACAAAAAGCAGAAATAAACTCACAAGAAAACATACATGCGACAACAACTTAGTATTTTACATAAATCAAAGGGATTTGACTAATAAGAGGGTTGGCAAATGGAAACAGGGACCTTCCCGTCCAAAGGATTAAACTATTCCGCCAGGAATTAGTGTATGAAGAACTCAGCATAAGGTATCTATCCAGCATGAATAGACGTATAGAAACTGATTTAGGACACTGACAACTACAACTGTTCTACAACCTCTTATTCCCAGGAGGACATAACACAGATGGCAATTAGATCAGAAGGACGTCAACAATCACTAGCTTCATACAGCAACACCACCCAGAGACGGGTGAGCACACTCCCATGAGTCAGTCATCAGACTGTTTACTGCAAAGCCTCAACAAAATACTTTCCTGATAACAAAACTTTCATGGTAAACTTGTTCTTGCCTAATGCTGATATTATCTCTGAAGGTCTTTTCGCATCATCACCTTAAAAACAGATTTAATTTATTTTTCTGTGTATGAAAAAAAAACTTTACCAATGGTCTGGTGCTGGTTAAAGGTTGCATATTAGTCATGCTTATTTAGTCACAGAGCGATACACACTCCGAGGGACATGTGTTCCAACCTTAATCATCTATTGAAGGCGGAATGCATACCAGCTCGTGAAAGAAATACAAGATCCATTCCTGGCTATCTCGTGAATGAGCCTGTATATCCCACTCCTGGCCACTGGATCAAGGCAGGCAGATGCCTTGCCAGGAATTTGAATATTATATTCATAAAGAAATAATCTGTTTGTAGTACAGTTTCCCACAAGAGTTTTGATAGCTTAAACTGCAGATGGGACTCACCTATCCAGGTTGGATCTAACCAGTCGTCCTGACATTGAACTTACTGGTGTCATGGGAAAGTGCCTAAACCCTTGTATTCAATTTGATGCCTGGTAGAGATGTAGCTTCGCCATCTTTGGCGTTCTCAATGGGTGTGTGCCACCCCATCACGAAAAGGGCGATTTGCTGCGTGTCAGCCATTTGCTGATCCCAATTGTGAGTCTGCGTAACTCAAAATGGGCGGGTGGAGGAAAAACCTTTCCTCAGAAAAGAAGAGGTTAAAAACCTCACACTCGAAGGCCTGAACTTATGATAACTGGTTTTGGTGGAGAAGATCTTTGAAAACGACGATGTATTAAATAGGGCTGATTAGATGTCTAATCAGCGTCTGTGAAAACATTCGGGAAATGGAAATAATTTCAGGCATTGCTGGGCATCCAGTTTCATTTTTCAAAAATCGTCAGTTTCAATTTGACTAATGGAGGACTGAGGCCGTTCATTTGTTTTTAAAAAATAAGTAAAGACTTTTTTAACATACAACAGAAATAAACTGCTACAGTTGAAGGTTAAATCCCTTTTGGAATTGAAGGCCAATCATCCCCATCATTGGCGGTGGAAAATAAGGCAGAGCAGCTGTGTGGCATTGTTCAAACTGAAGGCGAGATAAGACACAAGTAATACACGATGCCATAACGTGTATTATCATATCAGTGTTTGGCAATTTCATGAGCTTTTGTATTCTTTCCACAAAGTGTTGTTCCCTTTAAAAAATATAACGCTGGGATGTAACATACTGGGCTTACATTAGTTCTAGAAATTCAATTCCCACTAAGAGGGGTTATGTAGCATTGCATTCTTTGTATAAGTATGGCGTCCATGAGGGCTTCATCACTTTGCAGTTTGTGTGTGCTGTGCTCAGTTTTCGGTACAAAAAAGAACCCTGAAGTTAAATTCTGCTTTTTAAAACCCACTTGGGAAAATTCCGCACTGTAGGAACCAGTCTGGTGCCCAGAGTGGATAATTACAGCCTCGTGCTGCAGCCTGTTCCCCACTGCCTGAGGGACGGAATTAACGTACTCAACCACCTCCTGATAACATAGCGCCTTTATGATTAATAGATTAAATCAGAACTGGAGCCTAGGACTGCTGTTAGACTTTAGATTCAGACAGGGCAAACTAGCAAACTGGAGTGAAGGTTTATTTTCTTTGAGTTCACAGTTAGTTGGGTAAGGCTGCATGAGTTGTATGCATTTTGTACAGAAACTCGCATGAAGTTTCTGTCTTGAATTTCGGGAGTTTACTTCAACCCTGTCTGGTGTCAGATAGATGTATTTGGGTTTGCTTCTGAGATTCCGAGTCCATGACCAGGATTTTCCGTGAAACGCACTAATTGGCCGTTAAATAAATGGTGTTCCCCCCCCACCAGCCGCAATGGCGGGTTTTCGTGCCGTGTTTCGGACTGCATTAATTATTCACCCACGGGGAACATGCCTTTTTGCCCATCGACCCACCATGACCTCAACGCTGCCTAACTCCAAGTGCCAATGTTCAGTGACTACATAAGATTAATTTAGACGGTCCGGAGGCTTCTCCTCTACGAGAATGGTATGGTCACATATACAAGGGGGATCACAAGGTTATCCAGTCCATAGAATCCATAGAATCCCTACAGTGCAGAAGGAGGCCATTTGGGTCTGCACCAATTCTCCGAAATAGCACCCCACCTGAGCCCACTCCCCACCCTATCCCCATAACCCCACCTAATCTGCACATCTTTGGCCCAATAGTCACTGAAAATCCCTGGGCCTGGTAATCTGCATCCCAGAGTGCTGAAGGAGGTGGCTCTGGAAATAGTGGATGCATTGGTGGTCATCTTCTGGGATTCTATAGACTCTGTAACAGTCCCTGCAGATTGGAGGGTAGCTAATGTTGCTCCAATATTCAAAAAGGGAGGTAGAGAGAAAGCAGGGAATTATTTATAGACTAAGCCTAACATCAGAAGTGGGGGACATTTTTAAATCCATTATCAAGGATTTTATAGCGGAACATTTAGAAAGCAGTGGCAGAATCAGTCAGAGTCAGCATGGATTTATGAAGGGGAAATCATGCTTGACAAATCTGTTGGAATTCTTTGAAGATGTAACCAGAACAGTTGACAAGGGGGAGCCAGTCGATGTGGTATACTTGGACTCTCAGGAAGCGTTTGACAAAGTTCCGCATATGAGATTATTGTGCAAAATTAAAGCGCATGGGTTTGAGGGAAGTGTATTGAAATGGATAGAAAACTGGTTGGCAGAGAGGAAACAAAGAGTAGTGCAGTGCCACAGGGATTGGTGCAGGGACCCCAGCTATTCACAATATATATTAACGATTTGGATGAGGGAACAAAATGTAACATCTCAAAGTTTACAGATGATACTAAATTAAGTAGGAGGGTGAGCTGTGACGAGGATACAGAGATCCTACAGCATGATCTGGACAGGTTGGGCGAGTGGGCAAATCAATGGCAGATGCAGTATGCTTTGGATAAGTGTGAGGTTATTCACTTTGGATGCAAAAACAGGAAGGCAGATTACTACCTGAATGGTTGTAAATTGGGAGAGGGGAGTGTGCAGCTGGACCTGGGTGTTCTTGTGCACCAGTCATTGAAGGTAAGCATGCAGGTGCAGCAGGCGGTAAAGAAGGTTAATAGTATGTTGGCCTTCATTGCGAGAGGTTTCAAGTACAGAAGCAGGGAAGTGTTGCTGCAATTATACATGGCCTTGGTGAGGCCACTTCTAGAATAGTGTGTGCAGTTTGGTCTCCTTTTCTGAGAAAGGATGTTCTTGCTCTTGAGGGAGTGCAGCGAAGGTTTACCAGATGCTTCCAGGGATGGTGGGACTTTCAAACGAGGAGAGATTGACTAGTTTAGGAATGCTCTCACTGGAGTTCAAAGTTCTAACAGGACTAGACAGGGTAGATGCAGGGAAGATGTTCCCAATGGTGGGTGTGTCCAGAAGCAGAGGTCACAATCTGAGGATTCAGGCTAAACCATTTCGGACAGAGATGAGGAGACATTTCTTCACCCAAAGAGAGATGTGCCTGTGGAATTCATTACCACAGGAAGTAGTTGATGCTAAAGCATTGAATATATTCGAGAGGTGGCTAGATATAGCACTTGGGGAGAATGGGATCAAAGGCTATGGGGAGAAAGCAGGATTAGGCTATTGAGTTGGATGATCAGCCATGATCGTGATAAATGGCGGAGCAGGCTCGAAGGGCCAAAAGGCCTTCTCATGATGCCCGCTGCGATTGGGAGCGGAGAATCTCAGCCCATGTACAATTAAGTCTGCACAGTGAATTTAGTCAAAAGACAATCACTAGAAATGCAATCTACTCGAAATCTTTTCTTTCGTGTGTTCACAGACTTTGATGGTGACATGTTATGGAATGATGAAATTAATCACGTCTTAGATAAAAGCTTCTGTTGACTCTTAACTTTGGCTACTACATGAAAATAATTCCTCAAAAGCTGAGTGAAATATGCACCTTTCAAAAACTCTGGCGTATATGGAAACACAGAATCGTATATCACAGAAAGAGGCTATTCGGCCCACTGTATCTATGCAAGCTCTTTGAAAGAATGATCCAATTAGTTGCAGATAACCCCTCCCTGTTTTAGATTCATCCTTCAATTGAAAGGGGGTAGGTTTGATGGGGACCCAGAACAAGAGAGAACAAATCAAAATTTTGGTCACTCAGCAACAAAATGAATAAACATTTCCGAACACAAAGGGCAGTAGGAAGCTTAAAGCTGCCCCCTAAATGGATGTAGTTGCTGGGCCAATTGGAATTTTGAAGAGTAACATCGCCAAATAAACGTAAGAGGAGCAAGGTGTGTGCTATCAAGTATCAAGCAGAATGGAACAAAGGAGGTAAGTGGAGTTGAGGTACACCTCTGCCATGATCAAACTGAATGGCAAAAAAGTATTGAGAGTTGAAAAGCCGCCTCCTTTCCCTATGCTTCTCTCAATGTACTTTCAAAGAAATATGCACCAGTTCAAGTCTCCCCATCATGGCTGAAAAATGGGGGCTGCGCAATGCTGTTTTCCCCAAACATGAAGTTGTACAAAGCTGTCATCTGCATTTTGTTTCTCATTTGTCACCCAGTGCTGCATTTTTCCAATGTCTTCAAAGCACCTGCTCAGTTCAGGCAGGTGTTAACTATGAGACTGGACTGCTGGCTCCGGTATTGTGCGTTTCCGGAGAGTTTGGGCTGGATTCTCTGCCCCGCCGCACCGCATTTCTACCCCAACCCGCCCGCGGGATTCTCCATTACGCCGGCCAGTCAATGGGGTTTCCCATTGTGGGGCAGCCCCACGCCGTCGGGAAACTTCCGGGTGCCAGCAAAACGGAGAATCTGGGCGGTGGAGAATCCCGGCCCTTATGTATACAGGTTGAAAATCCATTATTTAAAATGCTTGGGGCCGAGTGTGCATTAGATTTTGGAATTTTTTGGATTTCGGAATATACTGCGCAGGTTCAGCGCACGTTAGAAACTGAGCATGTTTGGAATGTTGGGAACTGCCTATGGGTGGCGTGCATTGAGAACTGTACATGTGCAGAACATTGGGAACTGCCCATGTGCGGTGCGCATTGATAACTGTGTGCATGTGCAGAACAATGGGAACTGTGCATATGCGGAACATAGGGAACTGCGTATGTGTGGCATGCGTTGGGAACTGTGCATGAGCGGAACATTTGGAACTGCTTATGTGTGGTGTGCATTGATAACTGCACATGTGCTGAACATTGGCAACTGCGCATGTGCGGAACATCGGGAACTGCATATGTGCAGCATGTATGGGAACTGCGTATGTGCGGCGCACATTGGGAACTGCAAATGTGCTGCGCGCTTGACAACAAGTGCGGATTTTGAAAGGTTCCGGTTTTGGGAATTTCCAACAAAGGATGCTCAATCTGTACTTTCCATTGAACTGTGACATGGAAATCTTAACGTGATGTTCAAAGTGTGACAAATGTAACGTTCACAAACTGCACACTAGGGTCTGAAATTGTGTTTTTGTATCGGAGGTTGAGGCGCTTCTTAGGTCCGCAAACCCAATGCAGGAAAAAGTGCCCTGAAAGGTTGGGGGTGTGGTGGGCGATTCAGAAAGAGGTTGGAGGTTGTCAGGTGCTGAGGTGGGCTAAACAAAGGGCTGGCTTCAGTGCGCCATCTCCGAAAGAAAACTATAAAACAAAAAATAGCCCTCAACTCTCACGTCACCTCACACATCTCCATGTCCTATTCATGCCACCTCATGATCTCCACCCACTCCTCATATACTCCCCTCATACTCGCCATGGCAATCTATGTCCCTCCACCCACACACATGGCCCTTTATAGCCCAATGCCAACTTCAGTTTATACAATTTTTGAGCACACCCATGTCTACTTTGAATAATCCCAAAGGGCACCTTACCACTCAAAAAGAGCACCATTCCTCTCCCAAAGATGTCCTGGACCACAGTCAAAATGGCACACTACGCCTCCAAAGAGCGCCGGCAGCTTGAGACCTTCTCCTCCCTGCTCTAAAATGTACATGTTTGCTTTAATCTCATCTTTAGTCAAAGTCAGATGACTGAGGTAGCTGCGCTTTAACATGTGCAGTTGACTCCATGAACCACAGATGTGTAAATGAGAACCCATCATCATAAAGGATGAGGGAGGGTTCAGAGGGTGGGACTTATGGATCTGTATCCCTGGTGCAATTTTTGCAAAGATGGAAAGCCGTTCCATCTGCATGAAAAGTCAGAGCCAGATGTGCTATTTATGTAATATTGTCGGATCCCTTTTGGTGGTGAATTGAGGCAATTGTGGAGGAGCTTTACCTGTAAGATGATATGATGGTGATTGAGAACTAACATATTGTCTTAATAAAGGTACAATAAAAAGCAGTAGTAAAATATTAACTGAAATGTAAGATTTTAAAACATTTAATTGGAGAACTGGGAAGGGAAGTTAATTAAACAATTTAATTTAGAGCATTTTATTTATTTTACCTCATGAGTGCTCTACTTTTCCAAGTAAACTCCAGGTACAGGCTATGCCAAACATCCTGACGTAACTCCCTCCACTAAATTAGCAAATTTATTCCTCTCACTGTGGGAGTTTAAAACAAAGCACAGAATCACGGAATTTTAACAGTGCGGAAGGAGGCCATTTGGCCCATCAAGTCTGAATTGGCTCGCTGAAAGAGCATTCTACCTAATCCCACTCCCCTGCATTATCCCTGTAACCTTTTCTTTCAGATAGTGACCCAATTCATTTTTGAATACCTCGATCGAACCTGCCTCCACCACCCTCTCAGGAAGTTCATGCCAGACTCCAACCACCCTCTGGATTTTAGTACCATTCATGACTCCTCGGATACTGAAGCAGTCCATCTCCAAATGCAGTAAGACATGGACCATATCCAGGCTTGGGCTGCCAAGTGGCAAGTAACATTTATGCCACACAAGTGCCAGGCAATGACCATCACGAACAACAGAGGATCCAACCATCACATCCTTGACATTCAATGGCATTACCGTCACTGAATCCCCTATTATCAACATCCTGGGGGTTACCACTGAACAGAAACTGAACTGGACTAGCTATATAAATACTGTGGCCATCAGGTCAAAGGATAGGAATCCTGTGGCAAGTAACTCACCTCCTAACTCCCCAATGCCTGACCACCATCTATGGGCACAAGTTAGGAGTGTGTTGAAATACTCTCCACTTGCCTGAATGAGTGCAGCTCCAACAACACTCAAGGAGCTTGACACCTTGCAGGAAAAAGCAGCTTAATTGCTAACCCTCGCACAAATATTAAATCTCTCCACCTCCCAGGAACAGTGCATACCATCTACAAGATGCACACAGGAACTCACCAAGGTTCTTTTGGCAGCACCTTCCAAACCCAAGACCACTACCATCTAGAAGGACAAGGGCAACATATGCTTGGGAATGTCACCGCTTGGTGGTTCCCCTCCAAGTCACCCCCCCAACCTGACCTGAAAATATATCGCCATTCCTTCACTGTCGCTGGGTCAAAATCCTGGAATTCCCTCCCTAACAGCACGGTGGGTATACCTACTACTCAGGGACTGTAGCGGGTCAAGAAGGCAGATCACCACCGCCTTCTGGAGGGAAAGCAGGGATGGGCAATAAACGCTGGCATAGCCAGCAACGGCCACATCCCATAAATGAATTTTTAAAATGATCTCTGAAGTAGTCTCCCCTGGTATTGTATAGTATTAATAATAATGAATGTGATGGGCTGATGCCCTGAGTAGGGTTAATTCCTCTTCCTCATGTGCCAGGCTTAGCCTGATACAGTTTGAGGTTATTCACAGAGCGCATATGACAGGGGCAAGGCTGAGTAGGTTCTTTGGGATGGAGGACAGATGCGGGAGGTGCTCGGGAAGCCCGGCGAATCACACCCACATGTTCTGGTCGTGCCCGGCACTGGATGGGTTCTGGAGGGGTTTCACGAAGGCTATGTCCAAGGTGGTGAAAGTCCAGGTCAAGCCAAGTTGGGGGCTGGCATTATTTGGGGTGGCGGACGAGCCGGGAGTGCAGGAGGCGAAAGAGGCCGGTATTCTGGCCTTTGCGTCCCTGGTAGCCCGGCGGAGGATCTTGCTCATGTGGAAGGACGTGAAGCCCCCCAGTGTGGAAGCCTGGACAAACGACATGGCAGGGTTCATTAAGCTGGAGAGGATAAAGTTTGCCTTGAGAGGGTCTGCGCAGGGGTTCTTCTGGCGGTGGCAACCGTTCCTAGACTATCTCGCGGAGCATTAGAATGATGTCGGTCAGCAGCAACAGCAACCCAGGGAGGGGGGGGGGGGGGGGGGGAGAGGAGGGGAGGGGGGTGTCTCTTTCGGGGGGGGAGTATTTGGGTGGGCGGGGGAGGGGTTTTCCTAGGGGTACATGTAAAAAAAAAGCATATGGGAGGGTTACTATGTGCGGGAGAAACCCATTGTATAAGTTCTGTATTATGTTTGATTGATATGTTTATGTTCTGTTCTGTTCTTTTCTCTTTTTCTTTTCTGTTACGGGGGGGGGGGGGGGGGGGGTTTAATTGGTTGAAAATTTTTGTTGGAAAAACTTTGAATAAACATATTTTCTAAAAAAATAATGAATGTGATACTGCAGCATTGTACAACACAAAGGACTTGTTAGCTCCTAAACTGAAGTTCAGAAAGTCAGTCATAAAAGGCTCCAGGCCATGACATTGATGAGGAAGAGAAGGAATAGAAAGAAATAAAGTTTTCATTACTCTACTTAGACAACTGCAATTCAGCATCTCTGTTTAATAAACTCCAGGTTGTTATCTGGCCCTGATCCAATATGCAATATGAACCATCTCCTGAATACGACAAAATAAAGGAAATGCCTCAAATATTTAGGTGAGAAATTGTTAATACAATTACACTGTCCAGTTTATTATAAATCAGAAAATAGGTGTCAGTAAATAATAGCATGAATGTTATTAGCTACTCATACAGAAGTATGTTGAGTAATATTATGCTGTAGACGTGATAAGTGACAGGCATAGATTGACTTTGATACATTGTTTTGTAAAACAGTACAATACATACGGTTTGGACTGTCTCAGTTGAAACTCTTATCGAAACATGTTATCAAGATCCTGCAGCTGAATCCATTCTAGGATGAGTTTACTGCAAAATTACAGCAGATTCAATCTGTTGGAGCCTTAACTGTTATCGAATATGCTGCTCCATGAGCAATGAGGAGCTTAGATACAGCGGGGGTCGTCAGCAGGAGCTTCAGATAAGAAATTTCTCAGGACCTCCAATATAGCGCAATTTATCAGTGTACAATATGTATGGTTGTTGCTTCTGACAGGTGTGACACTGTTTGACCCAGAAGCAGTACAGAAAGGAAAATTTGTAGTATCTTAAAGGTCTGTGGAGTCTTTATACTAGTTTTTAAGAACTAATTTGAAAAAGGCTTTTAAGAGGTTGCATCAATTGTAAAAGTTTCAACTGTAATTTCTTTGACAACAAAGTACTAGTCCATGTGACCTGGCAATGTTTCGCCTGGAAGCAGTAACAAAAGGAATGAAGTTAAGGAAGAAATTGCGTGGCTGGCAGACACAAAGAAGAGCACAAGCAGAAGAGGTGAAAGATGAAGGTGATCAGCTCACAGGTGAAGATGCAAAGAGGGAAACAGTCAGAGACAGAATGCGAAACACACTAAATTCTGGTGAGGAGAAGAAGTAAATCAATCTCAGGAAGAAGTCAGTTTTTCTGTTTGGCAGAAAAGAACACAGGAGCTCTTGGAGTACCATGTGAGCTGGCTAAAAAGGTCTAAAACCTGCAAATCTCTATCGCTTGGAGACACTGATGTTATGGTCATGCAACTGGAATAGTATTCCAAAGATCCAGGCTCATGCTCTGGAGAGACAATTTTAATTCCTACCATGGGAGCTGGTGAAATTTAAATTCAATTAATAAATTCTGCAATTGAAAGCTAGCCTCAGTAATTGTCACCATGAAATTATCATCAATTGTTGTAAAAACCCATCTTGTTCACTAATGTCCTTTAGGGAAGGAAATCCGCCATCCTTACCTGGTCTGGCTTACATGTGACTCCAGATCTACAGCATTGTAGTTGACTCTTAACAGGCCCTCTGAAATGGCTGAGGAAGTCATTCAGTTCAAGGGCAATTAGGGAGAGGCAAAACCCACTGTCTTTGCCGAAGAAGCCCACATCTCATGAAACTATATACAGAAAAATAAAATGCTAACGAGCTGGGTGTTTTCCCCAAAAATGGCCGAAATGTAAACCGGGGAAAGATTGGTTGGTTGATTGAAAGCAAACGTTGGAAAGCAACACCATCAGGACTGCTGTGACTCGAGGGAGAGAAAGTTTAGAGCTGTGTGTCTTGCTGACGATAATCAAAGCTGTGAAACTCAGAGGTGAAAGGATAGGACTCCTGGCCTACCCTGTGTGAGCATATTACGGAGGTGTGTAGCTATGTAGCACCACATTTGTACGGCGAGTGATGCGAATACTTGTGCTTGCGTGAGACATAGCGTATCGACTATATATAGGGAAATTTACCTTTTTGCCCATTAATGAATGTGTAATTTGCATTTGCTGTGTTAAATAAAAGCTGCAAAAAGTGGAATCTTGTTGGTAACCTCTTCACTTGGGGGTCGCTCAGTAAATGTGGTTATTTTTGTTGATGGCTCCCTTGCGGGAATCATAACACAGGTTTCATCGTGGGGAGCTGCACAGTTTATGATGCCATGCTGGGCATCAAAGATAGAAGCACTTAAAATCAGCACGCATTAAGCCTTTTAAAAATAAATTATTTCCTTATTAACGAGATAAAAATGTAATTGAGCACATCTGTCGTCGCTCGCCAAACTAATAGTGGCAACCTTATAATATAAAGGTAGGCTTTAATATCTTTTAATGAATGCTCCACGAGGCCGAGAGACGCATCTTTTAATGATTCTTCCTGAAGTCTGGGAAAACCTGATGAGGTAGGGCTTAGCCCTTGCAGTTGAAACAGAAAGTGGCATACTGCTATATAAGTTATATGAAAAAATCATAAAGCAACACATAGTAATGAATCTGGGGAATTCTGCCAAGAGAGACCTGCCCTTTCAACAGGTGAATCTGAAGGTGAATCATGATTTGCAGCTAGCAGGCATGGAGTACTCTTTTGTAAGATGAATAATTCTGTTTAGGAGCGATCTAACTGAACTGATATATAATTCTATTTAAAGTCCATTATGAATATATATTTCAATTCGTAACCATGGAAAAAAAAATCATGAACTGCCTTTCAGCCTTGGTCTTCCCCGGCACTTGCCACTGGCACTTCATTTACACATTCTCAACACAATTTTCAGTGGCTGGACAGAGTGCTGAAAAATTCATTTTAACTTCTCCCGAGGAGTCAGCTTCCATTTGTAAAACTGCGGCACTGCTGACTGGAAAAGGCAGGAGTTAAAAGTTTAAAATCTGAAAACAAGCCTCTTATTCTGAAGGGCTCCTTAATCCATAGTTGAACACCTGTTTGCCATTATCGTGACATGTTCCACCGGTTCCTTTTTCTATCAACACAGTCAATGCTCAAGTTGAGAGTACATCTCTTTTAATTGCTGGCATCCACAAAAGCCAACTTTTAAATTGGACTCAATGCGGCTTTGAAACATTGGGCATGTCTGATGGATTCCTGTGGTACTTAGCTGTCTGGACAAGTTTATCAATTTACACTCCCAAGTCCAACTGACAGCAGCGATGAATAAAGATCCACATTCAAGGCTGAAAATCGTTCTTACTGCCAATCTCGACCGGGATTTGAAGTGGTGGCGGATGCCCTGACAGACAACAACCACATGGACCACCATTCTGCTTCATCTGCCAGGACCCAGACTGTGGTAATCGCAAGTATATTTTAAGTCAATACTTTGCTTCCGAACGGTTACGAAAGCTTAAGAAAGTCTTGCCAAATGCACTAATACTAAAAGCTGGTGTCCTTTTTAATTAGCAGCCAGAAATGAGTGGTGTAAGAGCTGCCCTGTCATAACACCAAAACAAATTCCTACTCTCAAGATCAAATGACACAAGTAATGAATAAACATCCATAATCACACCTAAAACCACTTTTATCACCGGGGCTGAGGGACCCGAGGTATCAGAATAATGTTGAGGCCAATTAAAATATATCCATCTATTATCATTTATTAAAATAAACCAATCCCAATTTTAACCTTCCTTCTTCCCCAAGGTACTTGAATCTAATTCATTTTCACTCAGCCACATGCTGACAATTCCCAAGTATCTCTCTTTGAGGCTCAAAGACATTCTCTGTGACTGAGAAGCGGGCACTTTCTCCCTCTTTGCCTCCTTAAACTCTCTGCAGTGTTCAACACAAGTTGACTGCTTCATCCTCTTCCATAGTCCTGGATCTGTGGTACCTTCCCAACAAACTGATGCTGGCCATGTTTGGGGGCGGGGGCCTGAACTGTCACTTTGAGATTGGGGCGTCCTTTAAAAAGGGCACCTCAATCCCTGTGAAGCTGAGCTTGCTGGTGTGTTTAGGCCCCACCCTTCTCAGTGCTGGTGGAAATCATACCGGCTCCAAAAACATGACTGAGTGTGGGAGGATTGCGATGGGAATCGTACTGGCACACTGATTTTCTCGCCCGGAATGACATAGTCGTTTATTTGGGACAATTCCGCCTCATATGTCCAGTAACCCCTCTCATCTTCACACTAAGAATCCATCCCTAAGGCTTAGATGTTGTTTCTCAGACATTATCCTTATGTGTGCTGATAGCACTCAGTCCCACCTCTCCATTGCCATTTGATTCCAGAACTACTTCTGTTTTGTCAGACTGCACCATCTGACATAAAGTCACAGATGAGGCAAAACGCTCTCCAACAAAAGACTGGGAAAATCAGGAGCCATCTTAAATTTTATTAAACGTAAGTTGCGTTGTATAAGGGGCCTCAGCGGGGAACGTGCGACCAAGGCCGTACATAGCCCTGTTTTGTACACTGAGGAGCTCCGCTCATCGGAACCCCCGAGTGTAGCAAGAGATTGGGACTCCATTTTTAAATGGCATCCTGATCTCTGAGGCACTCTCTGATCCCTCCCAGCCCAAACGCACAAGAGAGGGTCCCTGCCTGGGAGGCTCCCTGCTCCCCCCCACACACAGGGCACTCCTGGCTCGATCACACACAAAAAATGCCAGCTGGCACACTAGCAGTGCCCATGCCAGCAGATAGTATCACTTGGGTACCTTGGCAGTGCTAGGCTGGCACCCAGGAACCACCATGCCAAAGGACATGCAGCTGAGGACCTCCGATTCCCTGGGAACCCCCATAAATGTCATTCCGTCTTGTCCCCATTTGTGGAGACCAGTACTAAATGGCACTCATCCGATGTCTCCGAGGCGAAGGGCGTAGATCGCTAAGCCTCAGGTACCTCAGATCTGCACATTAAGGGGAGACTAGCTGTCTCGCTTCAATATGCAGATTTGAAAAAAAACGATCCCGCCCACAATGGGCTGGATTTATATTGCAACGTCTCGTGAGATCGCGTTAGA
The DNA here is from genome assembly GCF_047496885.1 of Scyliorhinus torazame. NCBI lineage: Eukaryota > Metazoa > Chordata > Chondrichthyes > Carcharhiniformes > Scyliorhinidae > Scyliorhinus > Scyliorhinus torazame. The sequence continues at coordinate 178,856,058 of NC_092718.1, forward strand.
TCTCGCAAGGCGTTGCTAGTCAGGTAGATCGCGGGAGCGGCGTCTTCCAGATTTTATCGGCCACACTGCACGGCGGCAAGCTGACTTTCAGGCACAGCATGGAAATTGGATTGAGGCCTGAAATTCTTGCTCCAAACTACATCTCCCGGCCAGCTGCTCACTCATGTTGAACCAGATGGTGCACATTTTTAGTGTTCTGTTCAATGCTGAGCTGAACTTCAAACCATGAGCTGAGCTCACACCCCATCTTTCCAAACCTCTACCACCTTTTGATTTTGAGTGAAGATGTTCTTTCTGACATCTCTCCTGAACATCCTAGCCCTAATTTTCAGACCATGCCTCCTAGCTTTAGAATCTCCAACCAGTGGAAATAGTTTATCTTTATCTACCTGGTCTTTTCTTTGTAACAACTTGAATACTTTGATCAGATCACGCCTTAACTTTCTAAATTCTAGCGCAAACGGGTCTAATTTGAGTAATCAGAGATAGGTATGGGGGGAGTGCATGGAGGAAATTGACCACAAGAATGCAAATTTGCATGAATTGGGATATATATATTTTTTATTTGTTCCTGGGATGCGGGCATTGCAGGCTGTGCCAACATTTATTGCCCATCCCTAATTGCCCTTGAGGGGGCAGTGAAGAGTAAACCACATTGCTGTGAGTCTGGAGTCACATGTCGGCTAGATCAGGCTAAGAACAGCAGATTTCCTTCCCAAAAGGACATTAATGAACCAGATGGGTTTTTACAACAATCGACATTCATGGGGCGGGATTCTCCGACCCCCCACTGGGCAGCATGAATCCCGCCCCGCCGCCCCGACCGGATTCTCCGACGCCTGTTTTTTGGTGGGGGCAGGAATCACGTCGCGCTGGTCGGGGGCCGTTGGCAGCGACCCCCCCCACCCGGCGATTCTCCATCACGCGATGGGCCAAGTGGCCGCCCGTTTACGGCCGGTCCCGCCGGTGTAAATCAAACCAGGTCCGTATCAGCGGGAGCTGGCTCTGCGGGCAGCCTGCGGAGTCCTCGGGGGGATCTGGCCCCGGGGGGGCCCCCATGGTTGCATGGCCCGCGATCGGGGCCCACCAATCCGCGGGCGTGCCTGTGTTGTGGGGGCACTCTTTCCCTCCGTGCCGGCCGCTGTAACGGTCCGCCATGGCCGGCGCGGAGAAGAACTCCCCCTGCGCATGCCCTGGGATGACGGCAGTGCACGCTGGTGCTCCCGCGCATGCGCCAACTCGCAGAGGCCCTTCGGCACCGGTTGGCGTTTTGCCAAGCCCTTCGGTGCTGGATGGCGCGCCGCCAACCCCACCCAACCCCTTCCGGACGGCCCAACGCCGGAGTTGTTCACACCACTCCTCGCCACCGGTACGGCCCGCCCCACCGGTTAGGGGAGAATCCCGCCCATGGTCATCATTAGACTTTTGATTCTAGATTTTCTTTATTGAATTCAAATTTCACCATCTGCAGTGACAGGTTTTGAACCTGGGTCCCCAGAGCATTACTCTTGGTCTCTGGTTTACTAGTCCAGTGACAATATCACTATGCCACCATCTCCCTGGACCAGGAGCCAATGCATGTCAGCAAGAACAGAGTGGGGGTATCTGAGAAGGACGTAGCGTGTGTCAGGATAAGGGTGTTTTGGATGTCTTAAGTACTGCAGATGGGAGGTCAGCCAGGATGGCATTGCGAGTCTGCAGAAACAAAGCCATGGATGAGGGTTCCAACAGCATCTAACTCTTCAACCACTGCTTTTTTCACATGTTGTACTTGGAATATTTTATCACGTTAAAGACTCTGTATCAATGCATGTTGTTTCTTTTAGAATGTAAACCATTGAGATACTTCATCAAGTTAAAAAATATTTCCCCCTAATCAATTGCTTTCAGGAAGAACTTAGACTAATGGAATACTGGTAATGTTGCAAATTGTTGCCATCACACCAATTTCTTTTTATCCAGGTGATAATTGAGGACTGGTTCTTTGGTAGAGAAAAAAAAAAGGACTACTTAATTGGAAAATCTAACTTGGTGAAGCGCCCTGTCGCCCCAGACCCACATTATTAAAGCTGCCAGCCAACAAACATCGAACACACAGCATTATTAATGAACCAGATGTATTAATTTCCCATTTATGAGAAGCTAAGCAACTGGCTAGCTCCTCTGACAGTGCTATTAATGATCTTTAATGCCCCACAGGCAGTAATGGGTCCCACTGGGAGCACAGGAATACTGCAATTTGTACTGAGGATTTAGACATAACAAAAAAAAATTATGCTCCTGGGAGAGAGCATTTGATCAGAATGCTGCCTCAATGGAATACTGCAGCCGAATAATAAATGACAGCTCCACGATTAAATCAAACATCCTGCCTTAAGTGTGAAAGCGTTTGATTGCCATTAACAATCTAGTGTTTGTGAACGCCTCTGGGGTCCGAAACAAATAGCTGGTGTCCCCACAAAAAAATGAAAGGAAAGGAAAGGCAAAGGCAAGAGAAGGAAAGGCGAAAGAGGATAAAGATGAAAACAGCTTGCGGCTGGAGGCAGAAGATTAAAAAAAAGTCTGAGAGACATTGCCATTCAACTTCCTGCATAATACATCGACGAAGAGGAGGCTTGCTTTCATTTTTTTCTCAAATAATTTTTTTTTGCAGTTCAAAATCCAAAATCATCTCGAAGGGGGTCTGGCAAATCGTCACGTTCTGTGGTTGTGCAGATGAAATTATTCTCTGTGAGCGAAGATTTCATCTCCACCCACCCCCCACCACCTCTCTCCGATGCTCAAGTTTTACCACCCTCCATGCCCCCCCCCTCCCTCATCAACTCCCCCCCCACATCAAATTGTTGGAATGTTTGATTAAATCAGGAAATGTGCATCTTACTAAGGTGTTTAGATCACAGCGATGTACAAACACTCTCGCCTCTGTTAAATCTAAACTGGAAATGTGGCTGGAATCAGGGGCGAAATTCTCCGTTATCGGCGGAAACTCCGCCGATCGGCGCAAAAAACGGCGCAAATCCCACTTGCGTCACGTCATAAAAATGGGCCGATAGTCTGCGGCCCGAAATGGGCTAGCAGCGACGTAACGGGATCCGCGCTTGCGCAGTGGTTCACGCCGTGCAGCGTCATACGCGCTGCACGGCGTGACGGCTCATAAGGCCGCGCAGCTCCCCCCCCACCCGACCGGAACAGCCGACCGCAACACCCGACTTGATGGCTGGCCGTCGCTCAGCCCCGAGGTTCGAGTCACGCGATGTGGAGGCGCTCCTGGATGCGGTGGAGCAGAGGAGGGACGCCCTGTATCCCGGGCACGGCCGCAGAGTTGCCCCACGCCACAGCCGGCGTCTGTGGAGGGAGGTGGCAGAGGCCGTCACCGCTGTGGCCCTGACACCACGGACAGGCACCCAGTGCCACAAGAAGGTGAACGACCTCGTCAGAGCAGGCAGGGTGAGCGTCCCCCATATCCCCCATATCCCCTCTCCCCCAAATCCCCCCCTCCCCCATATCCCCCATATCCCCCCTCCCCCATATCCCCCATATTCCCCCCTCCCCCATATCCCCCCTCCCCCATATCCCCCATATTCCCCCCTCCCCCATATCCCCATATCCCCCCTCCCCCATATCCCCCCTCCCCCATATCCCCCCCTCCCACATATCCACCCTCCCCCATATCCCCCCTCCCCCATATCCCCCCTCCCCCATATCCCCCATATCCCCCCTCCCCCATATCCCCCATATCCCCCCTCCCCCATATCCCCCATATCCCCCCTCCCCCATATCCCCCCTCCCCCATATCCCCCATATCCCCAAGTGAATCCAGCCCTAACCTTAACCTCTGCAATGCACGCGCAACCGATGGCGTGCATTCATATACCTGCCTAACACTGTTGCCTTTTACCCCTGCCACCACCCCCCCCCCCCCCCCCCCCCAGGAGAAGCGCGCACACAACAATAGGGAGCATGTGAGGACTGGAGGAGGGCCCGCTGATGAGAGGCCACTGACCGTACACGAGGAAAGGGCCCTGGAACTGGCTGGCGGACCTGACGACCGGGAGGTTGCTGATGCAGAGGTCGGGGCCCCACGAGCAAGTGAGCCACCAACAGCCCGTCCCCATATCCCCCCTCCCCTATATCCCCCTCTCCCGTATCACCTGATCACTGCCTGATGTCTAACCATGCATGCTTCATTGTGTATCGCAGGACCAAACGTCCAGGCACCCATCCCCGCAGATGCAGACCGCCCGCAGGATGCCCCTCGGAGACCACGGGAGACGGAGAGACCCGAACCCTCCAGCATGCGACGCCCGCAGGATGCCCCTCGGAGACCACGGGAGACGGAGAGACCCGAACCCTCCAGCATGCGACGCCCGCAGGATGCCCCTCGGAGACCACGGGAGACGGAGAGACCCGAACCCTCCAGCATGCGACGCCCGCAGGATGCCCCTCGGAGACCACGGGAGACGGAGAGACCTGGAGCAACAGGGAGACGACACCCCCGTCACGTGCGGGAGCGACCACCCAGCGATGAGGGGGGCAGCCACAGGCCCCCGTCACATCCGAGCCAGGACACCACTACCCAGGACACCACTATCCAGGACACCCCTACCCGGGACACCACTACCCAGGACACCCCTACCCGGGACAGCACTACCCGGGACAGCACTACCCAGGACACCCCTACCCGGGAAGACGGAATACCGGACAGTGACTCAGAGTGGATGGGTGGAGACGAACCCCCACCCCAAAGTGCCATGGACTCAGAGTGGGACGAAGAGCACGACACAACGCCACTGCTGTCACCAACACCCTCCACCATCGCAGAAACACTCACCACGGTTGGGCACTTTAGTGATGAGGCGTCTGGTACACTCACTGGTGCGCACAACACAGCCGTCCCGGTACAGCAGGTGGAGGTAGGAGCAGCAGAGGGACCGGGCGGTCGGAGGGCAGCCCAGGCCAAGCGAACATCTGCCGCCCAGATGGATCCCGGGTTCCTGCAGTTACCACACCCACACATAGATCCGATGCAACCACCGACACGGAGACGAGCGAATAGGGTGACGGGTGGCTTGCGGCGGCTGCGGTCGCAGGTGGAGGAGTCCACCCGCGTCCAGGAGCTGGGAGTGGTCCCGGTCATGCGTGCCACCCAGGCTGACACCGCACGGGTGGCGTCCGCGGTGGAGGCAATGGGTGCGACGGTGTCAGACATGGGGAACGGTTTGCGAGGCCTGGGGCCTTCCGTGCAGGCGGCGTCTGTGGCCCAGGAAATGGCTGCCCTCTCACAGGAGGCCATGAGCCAGTGCCAGCGCCAGATGGCAGAGGCGCTCAACGCCATAGCCCAGTCTCAGCAGGCCATGGCCCAGTCTCAGCAGGCCATAGCCCAGTCTCTGCAGGCCATGGCCCAGTCTCTGCAGGCCATGGCCCAGTCTCAGCAGGCCATCGCTGAGGGCATCGGCGCCAGTGGCCATGTGCGAGCTGGCGTCGCACTGTCGCAGACAGGGTTCGACAACCCCCTGGGCTCCATGGCTGCAAACCTGCAGACCCCTGTCGATACCAGCACGGGCCTCCAGGACTGGCAGCGCCAGATGTCGGGGGCGCGTCGGATGGCCAGTCCGTTCGCATCCCCCACCCATGTAGAGGCCTGGGGGCCATCGGGCACCCCGAGGGAGGAGGAGGTGGTGTGGTCCATCCCGGCTCCCTCTGTAGGGGAGGTCCCGGTACACCGCGACACCTCGGACTCCCCCCCTTCCGTCCCAGGTGCATCGGGTGGGCAACGGGCAGGACAGGCTGGCAGCTCGCCATCCCAGTCGCCCGGGCCGCAGCCTGGCCCATCTAGGCCAGGACGCCCCAGGAAACGGCCGCCAAAGGGATCCAGTGTCAGAGGGCAGGAATCACAGGAGTCCACCTCCAGTTCTGCTGTACCGTCTGGGGAACCACGTAGACGTAGTCAAAGGGCCCGTAAGGCCAAACAATTAGACACTGAGTAAGTTGGCACGGGTGCAGGGCACAGATGAGTTTTAGGCGCTAGGGCACGTGCATGAACTCCTTTGGTTATTAAAGTCAATGTTACACCTACCGAAGCTGCCTTTATGCTCTGTCCAAAGTGTGCGGGGGTGTCATGTACGTTGAGCGCAAGTGTGTGTGTGAGGGGTGGTCTTACCTCAGCCCCAGGTGAGTCTGCCCCCTTCCCCCTGGGCCGCCATCAACATCCCCCGGGCAGAGGACGGGACCGTGCGCTGCAGTATCACAGCCGCATGCAGGGATGGTCCGGGTGGATGGTGGTACTGTGGCCATGGGTCAGACATAGTCCAACGATGTAGAGCCAGGAGCTCATCGGAGGCGGGCTGTCATCATTCTCCATGGCCTGCGATAGACACGCGTCCACCCGCAACTGGGTGAGCCCGGCCCGTTGTGCCGCCGGTGGATCGGCAATTGGGAGTGGGGGGGTGGTGTGCATGCGGGTGGGGTGTGTGGGGTTGGGGAGGGGGGTGATGGTGCTGGGTGGATGGATGGGTGGGGGGTGTGGGTGGTCGGCTGTTGTCATGGTGTGCGGTCTGTGGCCATACTACCCGATTCCCACGCCCATCTAGTCAGTGAAGCGGGCGTCTATCAGTCTGTCCCGTGCCCGCTGGGCCAGCCGGTAACGGTGGACAGCCACCCGTCTGTGTCTACCCCGTCTGCCCTGACCATTGCCCCCATCCCCCTCATCTGGGGAGGACTGGGCCTCTTCCTGCTGCTCCTCCACTCCGCCCTCCTCTGCCTGCGGCACATCGCCCCTCTGCTGGGCTATGTTGTGCAGGACGCAGCACACCACAATGATGCGGCCGACCCTATCTGACCGATACTGGAGGGCGCCCCCAGAGAGGTCCAGGCACCTGAAACGCATCTTCAGCACGCCAAAGCACCTCTCGATCACTCCCCTTGTCGCTACATGGGCATCATTGTAGCGGTTCTCCGCCTCATTGCGTGGCCTCCGTATAGGCGTCATCAGCCACGATCGCAATGGGTAGCCCCTGTCGCCCAGCAACCAGCCCCTCAGCCGGGGATGGCGTCCCTCGTACATGCCGGGGATGGATGACCGCGACAACACGAATGAGTCGTGTACACTGCCTGGGTAACGGGCGCAGACGTGCAGGATCATCATGCGGTGGTCGCAGACCACCTGTACGTTCATCGAATAGGTCCCCTTCCTATTAGTGAACACGGCCCTGTTATCTGCAGGTGGCCGCACGGCGACGTGCATCCCATCGATCGCGCCCTGGACCATGGGGAACCCGGCAATGGCAGAGAAGCCCACGGCCCGGGCATCTTGGCTGGCCCGGTCCACGGGGAAGCGGATGTAGCGGTGCGCCATGGCATAAAGGGCATCTGTCACTGCCCGGATGCACCGATGCACCGATGTCTGCGATATGCCGGACAGGTCCCCACTCGGTGCCTGGAATGACCCCGTTGCATAAAAGTTCAGGGCCACCGTAACCTTGACGGACACGGGGAGAGGGTGTCCCCCGCCAGTGCCACGCGGTGACAGGTGTGCCAGCAGGTGGCAGATGTGTGCCACGGTTTCCCGGCTCATCCGGAGTCTCCTCCTGCATTCCCGGTCCGTGAGGTCCTGGTATGACTGCCGGGGCCGGTACACACGGGGCGCCCTCGGGTGCCTCCGTTGCCGTGGGGCCGCGACGTCCTCCTCCCCCTCCTCGTCCTGTCGGTCAGGTGTCCCTCCAGCCTGGGCGGCTGCCGCCTGCCCCTCTGCGGCAGCCTGCGCCGCCTCTCTGGCACGCTCCTCCTCCTCCTCCTCCTCCTCCTCCTCCTCATCCAGGGCAACATAGACATGAGCGGCTGCCACCACGGCGGCCAACATCGCTGGATGATCTGAAAACATGACGACCTGGTGGGGGGGAGGGGAACGACGACATGTCATCATTGCCCATATCCCCTCCTCCCCCCAGCCAGGTGGCATGGACCGCATGGGTCCAACTGTTGGAGGCTGGCACCTGGCCAGGTGGACCAACTCATTTGCCCTCCCATCACCCACCCCGGCACGGACCCCCCCCCGCCCCAACCTCCACCCCAGCACGGACCCCCCCCCAACCTCCACCCCGGCACGGACCCCCTCCCCAACCCCCAACCTCCACCCCAGCACGGACCCCCCCCCCCCAACCTCCACCCCGGCACGGACCCCCTCCACAACCCCCAACCTCCACCCCGGCACGGACCCCCCCCCCCAACCTCCACCCCGGCACGGACCCCCTCCACAACCCCCAACCTCCACCCCGGCACGGACCCCCTCCACAACCTCCACCCCGGCACGGACCCCCCCCCCCAACCTCCACCCCGGCACGGACCCCCTCCACAACCCCCAACCTCCACCCCGGCACGGACCCCCTCCACAACCTCCACCCCGGCACGGACCCCCTCCACAACCCCCAACCTCCACCCCAGCACGGACCCCCCCCCCCCAACCTCCACCCCGGCACGGACCCCCTCCACAACCCCCAACCTCCACCCCGGCACGGACCCCCTCCACAACCCCCAACCTCCACCCCGGCACGGACCCCCTCCACAACCTCCACCCCGGCACGGACCCCCTCCACAACCCCCAACCTCCACCCCAGCACGGACCCCCCCCCCCCAACCTCCACCCCGGCACGGACCCCCTCCACAACCCCCAACCTCCACCCCGGCACGGACCCCCTCCACAACCCCCAACCTCCACCCCAGCACGGACCCCCCCCCCCCAACCTCCACCCCGGCACGGACCCCCTCCACAACCCCCAACCTCCACCCCGGCACGGACCCCCTCCACAACCCCCAACCTCCACCCCGGCACGGACCCCCTCCCCAACCCCCAACCTCCACCCCAGCACGGACCCCCCCCCCCCAACCTCCACCCCGGCACGGACCCCCTCCACAACCCCCAACCTCCACCCCGGCACGGACCCCCCCCCCCAACCTCCACCCCGGCACGGACCCCCTCCACAACCCCCAACCTCCACCCCGGCACGGACCCCCTCCACAACCTCCACCCCGGCACGGACCCCCTCCACAACCCCCAACCTCCACCCCAGCACGGACCCCCCCCCCCCAACCTCCACCCCGGCACGGACCCCCTCCACAACCCCCAACCTCCACCCCGGCACGGACCCCCTCCACAACCCCCAACCTCCACCCCGGCACGGACCCCCTCCACAACCTCCACCCCGGCACGGACCCCCTCCACAACCCCCAACCTCCACCCCAGCACGGACCCCCCCCCCCCAACCTCCACCCCGGCACGGACCCCCTCCACAACCCCCAACCTCCACCCCGGCACGGACCCCCTCCACAACCCCCAACCTCCACCCCAGCACGGACCCCCCCCCCCCAACCTCCACCCCGGCACGGACCCCCTCCACAACCCCCAACCTCCACCCCGGCACGGACCCCCTCCACAACCCCCAACCTCCACCCCGGCACGGACCCCCTCCCCAACCCCCAACCTCCACCCCAGCACGGACCCCCCCCCCCCAACCTCCACCCCGGCACGGACCCCCTCCACAACCCCCAACCTCCACCCCGGCACGGACCCCCCCCCCCAACCTCCACCCCGGCACGGACCCCCTCCACAACCCCCAACCTCCACCCCGGCACGGACCCCCTCCACAACCTCCACCCCGGCACGGACCCCCTCCACAACCCCCAACCTCCACCCCAGCACGGACCCCCCCCCCCCAACCTCCACCCCGGCACGGACCCCCTCCACAACCCCCAACCTCCACCCCGGCACGGACCCCCTCCACAACCCCCAACCTCCACCCCAGCACGGACCCCCCCCCCCCAACCTCCACCCCGGCACGGACCCCCTCCACAACCCCCAACCTCCACCCCGGCACGGACCCCCTCCACAACCCCCAACCTCCACCCCGGCACGGACCCCCTCCCCAACCCCCAACCTCCACCCCAGCACGGACCCCCCCCCCCCAACCTCCACCCCGGCACGGACCCCCTCCACAACCCCCAACCTCCACCCCGGCACGGACCCCCTCCACAACCTCCACCCCGGCACGGACCCCCTCCCGGCACTCCCCCGGAGCCCAGCCTACTCTAACCACCCCCCCCCCCCCCCGCCGCACACACACACAAGCCGAGACACACCTCTTCTCAGGCAATCAGTCTGCGGCCACGCCATTTCCTGCCCAGAGCCAACCCCCCAGGCCGTCACTCACCTCCTCGCTGGTCGGCGTGAGCCTGGAGCACCGGGTCACGCCGATGAAAAGGAGGTTTGATTGACGTCGACGTGAACGGTCATCACGTCGACGGGACTTCGGCCCATCCGGAAGGGAGAATATCGGCAGGCCGAAAATCGGCTGCCTTGCGCAGGCCCGTGACATTCTCCGCGGCAGCGGCGCCATTAACGCCCCGCCGACTTTTCTCCCTTCGGAGACTTCGGCGGGGGCGGGGGCGGGATTCACGGCGGCCAACGGCCATTCTCCGACCCGGCGGGGGGTCGGAGAATGACGCCCCAGGTCTTATGAGATTTTGCACACCTGGTGGTAAAATGTTGCCGAGACGCTCATTAAATTCTGCCAGGGTACTCTGTGGATGCAAAAAAATCCATTGTTGAAATGGACCACTCACACTATCATGTCACAGTTAACATCTACCTAACTCATGAGTCTCTGCTTGTAACAGAGCTTTTAACACCTACTTGCACTGAATTTAGACAACACAGGAGTTTATCCCATGACAATGTCAATGATATCCTATGGCTAGTGAGATACTAGAATTCACATGTCACTGGTCATTCCCAATAAAACTGGTTCAATTCTACCAAAACAGTATACACAAAACAAAACTCATATCTGCAAGATTAAACTGCTTTTCAGATTAATTAATTAGATTTATAACAAGCTGATAGAAGGTCTGTTTGTTTACTTTCACTTTGCGCATTATTGGCATCTTTCCATTTGTATGCTGCTTTCCGTCATTGAGATCGAACCTGGATCCCATCTAGATGATTGCATCTAGGTTGATAATGAGGATGACTCCACATGGAACTGATAATAAATTCATCATTCAACCTATTTACTGACTTTTTCTGCTTCACCGACACAAGGGATCTTGGCCCTGTAGAATTTGTCTTCTCTTCTATACAACTAGTTTCAGCATCAAGCATCTCAAAACCCAGAATAAAACTTCCTCCATGCTGCCCCAACAACAGGCTGGATTTTAACTTAACTGATTCTCAAAGAGCAGGAGGTTAGCAGAGTGAAGCCAGGGATCCCCTATGCACACTGTGGAGGGAGGTGGGGCGGACCGGGACCTGATCCCAGGTGAGGTCAGAGGCCTCAGGGAGAAATCAGAGGTCTCTGTGCAAAACGTAGAACAGGAGAACTGGGGCAGAAGCATTGAAGGCCTGGGATGCGAAAGGATGGAGGCAGCCTGAGGGAGGGGGATGAGGCAGAAAGCCAGAGGGAGAGCAGGTGGGACAGGTCGGGGTTGCCAAATCCTGGTGTTTTTCCAAGCAGGCCAATGGATCGATTAGGTAAATGCAAAGGCACACATCTCCTGGACCTAAGAGTCCTCACCTGGGTCTAGCTAGCAGGTTTATCCAACCCCAGGGAACTCCTGTGAATCACAGTTAAATTAAAAATAGTGAATATTTCTCCAGGCTTGCTGGTGGCCCAGATTTACTCATCCCACTTCAGCACGGGCGCAGCTGATTTCCTGATAGTGACTGCCACGCTTCAGTTAATTGGTCTCTGAGGCAAACATTGTGGGTTTAAGTCCCTCCCCAGAGACTTGAGCACAAAAATCTTGGTTAATATTGCAATGCAGTACTGAGGGAATACAGCACTGTCAAAGGCGCTGGGCGCGATTTAATGGTCTCATGTGCCCGACTTGGCGACACGGCGTGATTGTGTAATCACACGAGATTCACGACGCTCGGAACGCCTCGCCAGATCTAACAATCGCTGGACGAGATCCAGATTAACATATCTAAATAAACCATTAGACTAATTTAACTACGTCTGTGCTCAGATTCTCCCAAGGTCCGGGAATTAACAGCCTCACCTGGGAGACCTTGCCATGGTGCCGTTGAGCACAGGTCCACACAAACATGGACCAGGTGTAACAGCACCTGAGGGGGTCTCTCTGGCCATTGGAGGTCCCCAGGTGGTCAGGCTCTGGGCGTGGTGGTACCCTGACACTCCCGCTGTCACCCAGGCATCCTGGCACTGCCATTCTGACCATGACACTGGCCTGCCAGTCTGGCAGTGCCATCTGGGAACCCTGGCAATGCCAGGGCTGCAGTGTCACGGTCAGAATGGCAGTGTCAAGGTGTCTGGGCACCAGGTTGCCCATGCCATGGATCGGGCCTGGGGGTGCCCTGCCCTTAAGAGGTGGGGGGGGGGGGGAGACTGAGGACCACCAACGAGATACATTTGGAAAGTTGGAGGCTCCGGAGGCCACGGTGGGATGCCGAGGTGTGTCAAAAGATAGGGGCTGTATTTGAAAATGGTTCCCCAATTTCTCGAGGTAAGTGTGCTCTGTGGGGCGTTCCCCGCAGAGGCCAAAAAAGGGCATAGTCGCATTAGATAGCGGGGTCATTTTCGGCGCTCCAGGTGCCGAAATCCACCCTGCTATACCCGCCCAACAGGGGACTCTTTTTTTTGTTAAATCGCGTCTGCTGTCTGTATGATGAGGTGTGAAAGTGAGATCACATCTGCTCTCTCAGTAGGATGAGAAAGGTCCCATTGCACTATTTTGAGGAAAAACAAGTGAGTTACACCAGTGTCCTGTTCAATATTTATTCGTCAGCCAACATCATTCAAACAGATTGCCTCGTCATTATCGCAGTGTGATTTGCGGGTGCATGCTCTGCACAAATTCCTACACTACAACAAAGACTGTCCGATAAATATACATCATTGTCTGCAAAGCACTTATATTGTGAATGGTCTGAGATGCATTGAAGTCTTTCTTCTTAGATATAAATCAAATATTTGCACGGTTTCCTCGAACCCAGGTTCAACTATTGTCACTGATTTAAATGCTCACTGACATGGAGACACCCCATCTGTGGCCATGGAGAACATGCGCAAGGTTATGTAACTGTCCTGCCACAGCTCTGTTAACCCTCAAGTTGTTCCCGTGTTGATTTTCTCCAAGTGCTATTGTCATCTGCTGGATTCCATTTCTGATACCCTATTTGCGGAAAAGCACCACATCCAAAATTACCTGAAGCCCCCCCCCCCCCCCCCCCCCCCCCCCCCTTGGTGGATAACTGATTTACAACTCCTTGCTCTCTTATTAGTTTGTATATATTTGAGGTGTTGATGTTAACTGTCCTAGTCCCAGTCTGTGGAATTATCTGCATGTAGTGATTATTCAGCAACCTGCGCCTGCAATGCGCAACACATTCTGTCATGCATTTAGAAGCAGACCCATACAATAAATAGCCTATTACACTGTGTCATTGACTGACTCATGAGAAAGAGTCATAACTCCTTTGTGCCTGGAGCACTCATGATTTATGAGTCTCTCACAATCCTCTATGAATTCCCATAATGCAGTCCCTCCACCACAATAGTCAACGTCTATTAAATTGCTTATTGTCTGGATCTCTGCAGGTTAACTAACTAACTGATGAAGCACCAGTAACTAGTTACTTTTTCGCACTATTTATGAAGTTCTAAGGGCTTAAAACTCCTCCAATGAGGGACTAATTGCCCTTTTTAAGCAGGGGTTAGGTTCGCCGCAGCTGCTGAACCCACTTGCAAGTCTGGGCTGCCAAGCTGTGGCAGCCGTGATTTACAGCCGTGGTTTAACTGAATTTAATCAAGAACGTGAACATTCCACGCTTTCTGGCAGACATCATAACTGCTATAATTATTCACACATTTTGGCACGCTGCACGGTTATCCCCACCAAGCTCCCAAATCCCAATGGATCACTTATAATAAATGAAATGGAATCAAAAAAAAGCTTTAAAATTAAATTTCCTTCCAAATGTGTCTGAACTAGTTCCAGGTCATTTGTGACATTGGCTTTAGAGGCAAAACCCATGAAACCCCAGGCAGGCAAGCAATGGTTTTGTGTGCACAGATATGCAAGTGGTTTTAAAGGCCTGATCTTGAGGCTCCAATGCAGCATGAGGTGAGCAGATTTAATAGTGTACATTTTGTTCCACAGAAATTGTGCATGGCCGTGTTATGAATCTCACGCGGCATTCATTACTTTCAAACTTAATTCTTGGGTTGGGGCATCGCTGGCATAGTTGAACTTGAGAAGGTGGCATGGTGCTGGCCTCTAAACTTGCTGCATTTGGCTGGGTGAAAATGCTCCCACAATGCTAACCGGTAGATGAGGGTATGTGGCGTTTTGTGTCCAAGTGAGGATGGCAACAGTGCGAGATTCACAAATATATTCGAGAGCAATTTGAAATCCAGAAAAGCTGGCTAATTGAAGCTGATTTCCCAGCTCCAACACTATATCCACCAGGCACTGACAAAGATACGGAGTTCTTACGACTCAATTGAGGTCACTCAAGATCCTGGACGAAAAAAGTGGTCAGTGAATCGGTACAAGAATTAATGCAACTTGAGATTGTGAATTGATTGTCCACGGACCAGGCTATCATCCTAATCTGTAGCAGCATTTTGGTTGGGAATGAAAAAAGAATGAACAAAGATAATAAGGGGAAAGAAATTAAATCAGTTACTTGCGTGGTACTCCAACAGATTCTCCAACAGACTAGACTATTTCAGTCGCGTTCAAAAGACACGGAAATGCTCAGGAAACTGAAACATTTTGTTTCCGCCTCCTCGATTCTTCCTAGTAAATAAAGTCACCATAGTCCCAGGTGACTATAGATTGCTTTCCTCTTTGACAGGGAGAGCTCTCTTGAAGGCAATTACTTAAACTGATATGTAGCTCTGCGAATACCAAATTGCTTTAATCACATACGGTGAGGCACCATTGCAGTTCAACCTCATCCCCCCCTTTCCTGACATTCACACATAAGCTCTTTGTACAAGATTCCTCCAGGTAGGAAAGAGGACCCTTGATCTCTTCCCAAGCCAGGGATTGAGATGGCCAACGCAGACACAACAATCATTTTTGACTAACTGCACTGACCAGAGATACGACCAGTGACATTATTAGCCTTTCCGGTGACTCACCAACACTCATTTGTCCATGGGGCAAGATGCTATTTCAATAAAAAGGTTTATTGTTTCAATATCAACAATAAACCATGATGGGTAAAGTCATGGGTGAAACATTCTCACCTTCTTCGTCTTGGTGACGATTTGGAGGAGCAAATCACTCTCCCTTTGTCGAACTCACTTGGTTTTCATTCCATTGATTTCAACTGAATCAAACCTAGGGCAGGTTCTCCAATGGGTGGGTGACTGGCTTCACTAAATTAGCGCTCAAGCAGTTAAGTGGACAGATTGGAGAAGCTGATGTTATTCTCCTTGGAGAAGAGGAGGTTGGCAGGAGATTTGATGGAAGTGTTCAAAACCATGAGGGGTCCAGACAAAGTAGATAGGCAGAAACTGTTCCCATTGGTAGAAGGGACAAGAACTGGTGGACAAAAGAACCAAAGGAACCATGAAGAAAAACACTTTTGCAAGACAATGAGGAAAGGGTGAAAGAGTGGGAGCAACTACATTGTTCTTGCAGTGGAACAGTTTAACCATTCTATGATTCTATCATTCATATAAAAAAAAACAGCTGATAAGGCATCTGACACAGACAATATCCCACTTCTACAATTACAGAGCCATTACAGTGACTCCACGAGTCTGGTTGGATTCTAAGGTCAGCAGCTGAGGTGAGAGAGGTCCTCGTTCCCAGTCCCAAAAGACTGTGATTGACAGCAGACAGCACAGCCTAAGATATAAATGCAGTACCTCAAATTCTCTGCTCAGATCTTCACATCAATCTTTCCTCCCCTCTCTTTTTGTCTATTGCCCTTCCTAACTGTGCACATAGCAAAACAATTGAGAAAGGTTGGCAAAGATTATGTTGTGAAACTGGAAAGAATAAATTACCTGGGCTGCTGAGAGGATGCTGACAAAGTAACACAAATCTTTCTCCATTCACACTCTTCAAAATGTTATCATATCTGAACCTATGTATTTGTATGGCTTTAGCTGTTTTGTTTGATTTGAATCTTCATTTGCTCTTATATGCTCCTGCCTACATGACAACAGTGACTGCACGTCAAAGTATTTCATTGTACATAAAGAGCTTTAAAATACTCTTTGTTCCTTCGTCTACCAAGTGGAGCTTGCTGTGTGTGTTTGTTAACTTGTCCCTGAGCCTTAATCAGCTATCTCTGTCTTACTTAACAACGTCCGAGGCAATAATGACCAGGGGTTATATCCTGACAGAGTTGGTTGTGTAATTTAACATGTTATCAATTCTCTGCACTGCGTAATTTATATTAATGGAACAAAGGATGAACATTATTGACCTTCAAAGGAAAGCGATGACAGGCAACGATGATGGCTGTGGATATCAGGAACCGAAGTTGCAAGAAAAGGTTAAGGAGGGTTTTTTTAAAAATAATAAACTTTGCAGTGATCAACTGAAGATTATGGAGGAAATGAATAAAATTGCTGTTATCTATTTGTTCATTAAGGTGCAGTCTTTTACCATCAGGGCCCAGAAATTCAAAAAATTATTTATAGAAAGGAACTAGGAATTAACTCTGAATGTTTTCACCATAGGCCAACAGGGATCTAGATGAAGTTATGAGGGCAGCTACTTCTACATCAATCTTTAAGCACCAGTCATGCTGTACTTAGCTTGCACATGAAACAGCATCACCAGTGGCCAAATCAATGCAATTTTTCTTTTGTCATCTTCACCTGGTGCCATCAAACCGGCCAGTCCCGAGTGCTGTTCCAGTGTCAGCACAACCTTTGTGCACTTTGACAACTCTTGCTACCATTGCATTTTAGCATCAGCACGTGCACAACAGCCCTGCAATGGCATCATGATCTAATGGACTGACAACGTGATGCAGTAGGTTTATGCTTGCCCCAGTCACTTTGTGCATGCGTGTCCCTGGGAGCACAATGTTTAGTCTCCCCCGATACATATCCACCTTCGCCACAATAGACCACTCCCATAGGCATGCTTTTGCTCCCGATGACCTGACCAGCTTCCAGGTAGTCTGGGGCAAAACCAGCACAGAAAGCCATTGCTTGGTAGAATAAACATTTCATGAAATTGTGACTTCGGTGATGAACTGCCAAAAGGATTTATTGAACAAGTAAATGGATAATTGAGCAGAAGCAACACCACACTAGATTTACAGCAGTTATAAGCCTAACCATCCCTCTCTGGAAAATAAAAAGTAATAGATGTTCACAAATGCTGTGTTAATGAGCAACATAAACGGGTCCAAACACAAAGCCCTTGACTATTAACCTTCATGTGACGTTGCTGATAGTCTATGGAATTTCTCTCTGGTTCTTCTATCTCCAGTGACTTTAGATGGATGATTCAGTAGAACCCAACAGGCTGAAAAACACTCTCAAAATTTATCTGGGACAAAGGAATTTTGCACTCCAAAAAGAGCCGCTGATCAAACATAAATACAAATAAAAACCACAAGATACTTGTACTTGAATTGAATTGTTTAGCCCTCCCTTGGATACCTGTCCAGACAGAAAAATCTATATTCTGGAGTCATGTGGATCAAAAGAAATTGGACCATTTTCTGTGAGCAAACCTGGCTATTATCCCCATATGTGTCATCCCTATAACTGAAAGAGAAAACAGCACATTACATTGTGGACAGAAATCCTTCACTTTTGGCACATGCTCTTTGCTGCCAATTCACACAGTAACTCGCGGCAATAATGCAGCGTAAATTCAGGAGAACTGTGCTCTTGGGCTGCACTCCCATGGCCCAGTCTCCAGTTTTTCGGTTGAAGCTGACAATATAAATGGTTCCATGAGACATTTAATTGTGTCTCTGGAGAACGGTGAGAGGAATGTACTGGGCAGGATGCAACGATCTCTGAAAACGAATTGCCTCAGCCCTTTTCTGAGCATTATTATTTTTCCACAGACCTGCAAATATTTTATAAGGCACATTGCAATGAGTTACTTTAAATTGTGGCCAGAACATACATATTTGAATCCGTCACCAAACTTTAACGTCATACTGCTGTTACACCACCTCCAGACTCAGTTAAAGTACAGCTCATTGTACCTTTCAGCCAATAAATATTCAGTACCCAAATAAGATGTAATTGACAGGCAACATGAGGTCTTTGTGATCAACCTCAATTTTAATTTCTTGCAAACTGCAAAACGCACAATATTAGAGGGCTGTTCCAAATTCAAATATCTGAATTTTTAATTCCTCTCACAATCAGCTCCTTAATTACGTGCTGAAGCAGGCAGTCTCCAGGATTTTTTTCACTGCCATTAGTTTCCTTCACCAGTTTGCCATTTAACAACTCTTCTTGCACCTTCACCTACTCCCCAGAGTCTCTCTTCCCTTGCATTTCAAAGCTAGTCAGCGTGTTGCTAATGCTCAGGAGAAAAGAAGCTTTGTAAAACCCGTTGTGCAAACAAGCCTTCCTGCTCATTTATCACATTTAGCATGCGCTCTGCCACACTCCATCAAATAAAGCCATAGCTAGTAACTTACTTCCCTCTCCCAATTACAAATTAGCCCATTAGGCAGTCTACAGTAAGCCCTCTGTCTCCTCTTGATAATGGCTTCTGAGATTTCCACCATAATCATAATGGCTCCCAGAGCACCCATGAGTACAGATGGAGGCAGCTCTTGGGTAATGAGCTATCATGCTACCAAAGGGCAAAGCTTCAACTTCATTATTCAGCATTGGTTTTTGATAACAAGAAAGATAAACACTAAAGTGAAGATTTTACAGCACCACAACTGGCAATTTAAACTGCTTTTAGAGAATGTGAAATTGAAATGAGCAAATGTGAACGATGTACATTAAGCTGCCATAAAATGCCCACGGAGGCCTCGCTCCCTCGCAAGTGCATTCTGTGCACTGCTGAGATTATTCTTCCGAGAGCTTTCAGCTCTTACCATCTGCCTGTGGATCTTCATCCAGGAGAAAAAGGATGGACTTGGACAACAGTGTTAAATTATCACTGAAAATGCAGCAGGCCTCACTCTAGCCTCACCTCACAGCTGTCACGTTGTGACATTACTCAGCACGCCTCTCATCCGATAATGTGATGTTTACTTTGCTGAAGTTACATTTTCTCAGCCTTAAGTGGCAACATAAATGCATATCTCCCAACTCATTATCAGATTATTTCCCTGATATGCACAAGCCGCAGAGTGCAAAACATCACATTTTTGTGATTCACAGCATTAGTCCCACTGAATATTTTCAGAATTTTCTCGATAATCGCATTTTTGTTTTTCAGATGTTAACGCTTTGTGCTTGATGCAAATGCTTTTGCAGAAATTCCTTAGATCTGAATGGAAATACAGCTTAATAAATACTTTGTGTTCAAAATATATGAAGGTGAAACAATAGTTTACAGGTTGACAGACAATGGGCGAGATTCTCCGATATTGAGGCCAAGTGTTCGCGCCATCATGAACGCCGTCGCGTTTCACGACGGCGCAAACAGGGCCCAGGCACGACCTATTGGGGGGCACGGCGCTGGAGCGGTTCATGCCGCTCCAGCCTCCTTACATGGCGCCAAATGGGCGTCGCGCCAACCTGCGCATGCGCAGTTGGGGCTGCTCAATCCTGCGCATTCGCAGTTGGGCCGCGCCATCCTGCCCATGCGTGGGGAACTTCTTACGCGCGCCGGCCCCGACCCAACATGGGGTCGGTGTTCAGGGGCCGGCGCGCAAGGAAGTAGGCCCGGTGGGGGGAGAGGCTGGCCCGCCGAGCGGTGGGCCCCGATCGCGGGCCAGACCACATCGGAGGCCCCCCCAGGCTCAAAACTAGAGGATGCTTTGAATCCCAGACAGTTGGGTCCCATTGTGTTACTAAAGGAACAGTTTGGAACATCTTGGTCTACTCTCCATGCATCAGTGACAAGGCTTGATATTAACATCAGTCGTTGAAGTAAAATGTGCATGTAATTTAGTCTATTGACTTTTTTGCAAGGGTTTTAGACTTGAAGTTAGTTCAATCTGATTTATTGAACCAGTAGCACAGTTAGCACAGTTCTCTCTGAGTTCAACTCTCTGCTAACCTAAGTGTGGTTACTCTGTCTGACTGAACCAGACTAGCTCTTAGCCACGTGCTGGAGGTGTGATACTGTACATACACCCTGACTCACTCTGTAGATGTTCATCAGTGGAAAGAGGCGGAGTGTGAGTGCCTCGTGCCTTTTATAGTGAGATACCACACCTGAGTGTCCTGCCTGCTCATTGGTCATGTCCTATTCTGTGTGTTCATTAGCTGCCTATCTGTGCCTGTCCGAATATTATTATCTGCATGTCTGCATATCATGACATCTCCGCTTTAAAAAAAAATGTATTTTTTGGCATATGGGAACGTACTTGCATGTGGTGGCATATATTAACATATTTACAAGCGGTGGCATATGTGAACGTATTTACACGTGAAGACAGCTGTCTAATGTGAGAAAACAGAACATAGCAAACAAAACAAATGTTCATAAGGCCAGTCTCTGGGGCTTGCGTCTGATCCTTGTCGATTGCCGGAGAGGTGGTGGTGGGGACGACAGCGCCTTGACAGGTGGGATGGAAGCCTGACTGGTGGCCTCGTAGTTCGAGGTATCAGGAGGTGGCAAAACAACGGACGGAAACAGAGAAGAAAGCGGTTGTGGGCAGGCAACTTTGCGCAGTGCCCGTCTGTTTCGTTGCACAACAGAACTATCAGCCATACAGTAAGAAGTTTTACAACACAAGGTTAAAGTCCAACAGGTTTGTTTCGATGTCACTAGCTTTCGGAGTGCTGCTCCTTCCTCAGGTGAATGAAGAGATATACCTCTTCATTCACCTGAGGAAGGAGCAGCGCTCCAAAAGCTAGTGACATCGAAACAAACCTGTTGGACTTTAACCTGGTGTTGTAAAACTTCTTACTGTGCTCACCCCAGTCCAACGCCAGCATCACCACATCAAATCAGCCATACGTACAACATACGAGCGGGGCGCAGCCTGTCGAACAACGATAGCTGGAGCAGACCAGCCACCATCCGGCATCTTGATCCTGACAGTGTCTGCCGGGGATAACACGGGCAAATCGGTGGCATGAGCATCATAGCCCTGCTTGTGCTGGTTTCGGAGCTGCTGCACCGTCTGCAGCACCGGGAAGTTATCCAGGTGGGGCAAGTGTATGGCTGGAAGTGTTGTCTGCAGGTCCCTGTTCATCAGGAGTTGAGCCGGCGACGTGCCAGTGGACAGTAGGGTCGCCTGTACGCAAGCAGCGCGAGGTAGATGTCAGAGGCAGAATCCGCGGCCTTGCAGATGAGCTGTTTCACAATGTGCACCCCTTTTTCAACCGTCACATTGGACTGCGGATAGTGTGGGCTGGAAGTGACATGTTTGAAATGGTCTGACTTGGCAAACATAGACCACTCGTGGCTGTTGAAGCACGGGCCATTGTCACTCATAACAATGAGTGGGATACCGTGCCAGGAGAACGTCTCCTTACAGGCCTTGATAATGGTCCGAGATGTGAGGTCTGAGAGCTTCACGACTTCAGGGTAATTGGAGAAATAGTCAATAATCAACACATAGTCACGACCATTCGCACGAAAGAGGTCGATGCCAACCTTGGACCACAGGGAAGTCTCGATTTTGTGCTGCTGGAGCGTCTCCATGCTCTGGAAGCATTGACAGGTTGCACAGTTGAGCACCATGTTCGAGATGTCCTGGCTAATACCGGGCCAGTAGACAGCCTGCCTGGCTCTGCGTCTGCACTTCTTGACACCCAGATGTCCCTCATGGATTTGGTGGAGCTCCAAGCTCTGGAGACTGAGTGGAATGACAATCTAGTCCAGCTTGAGGAGGATACCATCAATCACCGTCAGGTCGTCCTTTACATTGTAAAATTGAGGGCAGTGCCCTTTCTGCCAGCCATTGGCGAGGTGGTGCATGACACGCTGCAAGAGGGGGTCTTTGGCTGTCTCCTCGCGGATATGAACCACCTCCTCATCAGACGCCGGAAGGGTGCTAGCACACAGCTGCACCTGTGATTCAATCTGCCGGATGATTTCCAGCGATTCACTAGGCAATGTGATGGAGTGGGACAATGCATCAGCGATGTTGAGCCCCTTGCCAGGCGTGTACACTAAGTCAAAGTCGTACCTTCTGAGTTTGAGGAGGATGCGCTGCAATCGAGGCGTCATGTTGTTCAGGTCCTTGTGGATAATGTGGACCAGAGGCCTATGATCCGTCTCGACAGTGAATGTCGGCAGGCCGTAGACATAGTCGTGAAACTTGAGAATGCCAGTGAGAAGACCCAGGCATTCCTTCTCTATTTGCACATACCTCGTTTCCGTGGGCGTCATGGCCCTCGATATGTAGGCTACCGGTGCCCAGGATAAAGTGTCATTGCATTAAAGCAGCACCGCACCAATGCCACCTGGCTCGCATCTGTCGAGATCTTCGTCTCCCTGTCTGGGTCGAAAAATGCCAAGACGGGTGCAGTTGTGAGCTTGGCTTTCAGCTCCAGCCACTCTACCTAATGTGCTGCCTTCCACTCAAAGGCAGTGGACTTTTTTGCCAGGTGTCATAGGGCCCACTGGCTTGGCATCAGGTTGTAGCAGAATCTTGTATCGATATGGCAGCGTGCCCATCCCGTCGAACACATCCGGATACTGAGTGAGGATGTCGTCAATGCCGGCCTGAAGATCCACATTGGAGGATGTCGTTATGTAAACCCGCTGCAGGAGGTTCAGCTGCTTGCAGGCATGCGCGCCAAGTAGGGATGCCCTGTCTGGCTTGACAATTTCAAAACGTAACCGTGCATGGGTGCTCCGGATGGAGACGAGTAGATGGCAGGATCCCAGTGCCGTGATGGCATTTCCGTTGTAGTCCAGGAGACTGCAGGCTGCTAGAAGGACCTTGGGGGGCTTCTTGATGCGTTTGAAATCTGCCTGTGAGAGGAGGTTGGCAGAAGCACCTGTGTCCAGCTTAAACTGGCTGGAGCAGTGGTTGACCTGCATCACCGCACGCCATTCGTCTGCAGAATCCACAGCGAGGATGGATTGAATTTGTGATGAGTTGGATGTGGCATATTCACATTTGGTAATGATGCCCACACAGTAGGCGGAGTCCAGGCATTCTTCCTCTGGATCCGTTGTGCTGTCAGGATCAGAATCCTGTAATCGTTGTTGCACACTCTGAACGCGCCGTCGTCAGAATTGGGAGCGCTGGCCCGACTGGTGGTGCAAACCTGCACAAGGCTGCATAGTGTCCAGGCTTCCCGCAGTTTAAACATCGGCTGCCTCTTGCAGGGCAATGTTTCTTTAAGTGGGCGTTGCCGCAGTTCGAGTACGCCATGACGTCGGTGACCTGACGCTCCGCGCGTTGTCGCACATGCGCAGTGCGGGTGTCGGCCGCTTTGTTATTCCATTCGTATCGTGCATGCGTGGGGCCCTGGGAAAAGCGTGCAAAATGGCCACTTTCATCAATGCTGAGGAGCTGCATCTGGGAGATGGCCTGCACACTCTGCCTCGTGGGAGGCAAGTTTCTCATCGTCAATAGGGTGGGGACTCTGGAGCGAAGCACTGCATAGGGTCAACTCCACCTCCACGTGCGCAAGGCTCAGCCTGACGCAACTAAAAGCGGTACATAGAGCCCACTTAACAAGAGCCCGAATGAGTAGGTTCTTCCCTGAGGTGGAGGATGGATGTGAGCGGTGCCAAGGAGGCCCAGCCAACCACGCCCACATGTTCTGGTCCTGCCCCAGACTTGTGGAGTACTGGACAGCCTTCTTCGAGGCAATGTCCAAGGTGGTGGGGGTGAGGGTGGAGCCATGCCCGAAAGTGGCGGTCTTCGGGGTTTCAGACCAGCCAGATCTATTCCTGGGGAGGAGGCGGACGCCCTTGCCTTTGCCTCCCTGATCCTGTAGAATCGTGTTCGGCTGGCGGTCAGCAGCACCACCCAAAGCTGCAGACTGGCTGTCCGACCTCTCGGAATCTCTCCAAATGGAGAAAATCAAATTCGCCATCCGAGGGTCAGACAACGGCTTCCACAGAACGTGGGAGCCATTCACCCAATTGTCCGGGTCCTGTTTGTGGCCAACAAACAAGCAGAAGAATAACCAGGTAGCCAAGAAACAGGGGAGAGTAGCCAAAGCATGAGAGGGAGAGATAGACCGGGAGAGGGGGGGGCACAGCTAAATCTAAGAGGAAGGAAAGGCGAGCCACAGGGGGGCGGGGGGGGGCAGGAGAGGGGAGAGGGGGTAGAGGGAAGAGACAGGGAACAATATAGAACATAGAACGATACAGCGCAGTACAGGCCCTTCGGCCCACGATGTTACACCGGCATGGGAAGTCAAAAAACAAAAGCCATCTAACCTACACTATGCCATTATCATCCATATGCTTATCCAATAAACTTTTAAATGCCCTCAATGTTGGCGAGCTCACTACTGTTGCAGGTAGGGCATTCCACGGCCTCACCACTCTTTGCGTAAAGAACCTACCTCTGACCTCTGTCCTATATCTCTGTCCCCTCAGTTTAAGGCTATGTCCCCATGTGCTAGCCATTTCCATCTGCGGGAGAAGGCTCTCACTGTCCACCCTATCTAACCCCCTGATCATTTTGTATGCCTCTATTAAGTCTCCTCTTAACCTTCTTCTCTCTAACGAAAACAACATCAAGTCCATCAGCCTTTCCTCATAAGATTTTCCCTCCATACCAGGCAACATCCTGGTAAATCTCCTCTGCACCCGCTCCAAAGCTTCCACGTCCTTCCTATAATGCGGTGACCAGAACTGTACGCAATACTCCAAATGCGGCCGTACCAGAATTTTGTAGAGCTGCAACATGACCTCATGACTCCGGAACTCAATCCCTCTACCAATAAAGGCCACCACTCCATAGGTCTTCTTCACAACCCTATCAACCTGGGTGGCAACTTTCAGGGATCTATGTACATGGACACCTAGATCCCTCTGCTCATCCACACTTCAAAGAACTTTACCATTAGCCAAATATTCCGCATTCCTGTTATTCCTTCCAAAGTGAATCGCCTCACACTTCTCTACATTAAACTCCATTTGCCACCTCTCAGCCCAGCTCTGCAGCTTATCTATGTCCCTCTGTAACCTGCTACATCCTTCCGCACTGTCGACAACACCACCGACGTTAGTGTCGTGTGCAAATTTACTCACCCACCCTTCTGCGCCCTCCTCTAGGTCGTTGATAAAAATGACAAACAGCAACGGCCCCAGAACAGATCCTTGTGGTACGCCACTTGTAACTGAACTCCATTCTGAACATTTCCCATCAACCACTACCCTCTGTCTTCTTTCAGCTAGCCAATTTCTGATCCACATCTCTAAATCACCCGCAATCCCCAGCCTCCGTATTTTCTGCAATAGCCTACCGTGGGGAACCTTATCAAACGCTTTACTGAAATCCATATACACCACATCAACTGCTCTACCCTCGTCTACCTGTTCAGTCACCTTCTCAAAGAAAAGGAGGAGAGCCAGGGAGGGGGAGGGGGGAGGCAGGGAAACATTAACAACCTTAACGTCCAAAGGAACAGAGAAAACGGGGAAGATGGGAGGGCCGCAGAAGTGGAAGTGCGCAGAAGCGGAACGAGACGACAACGGCAGCGAACTCCATCTGGGAGAAGCAAGGGACGACAACACCACGAACAGATGCCTACTTATGTGTGTAAATAATTTTGCCAAGTGTACAGAGCTGCTGCTGTTGAGCGGGGGCATAATACCGTCCGATGGCTTCTTAGGGAAAATTAAAACGTCAGCAGCAGCGACCCATAGGGGAGTGGGGGTGAGTGCTCCGTTGGGAGGGTGTGAGAAGACTGAAGCGCGTGGGGTCACGTCTAGTCAATTGCTATTGTATATTCTCTTTTTGCACTATGTTAATGTTCACTCTATTTTGCTGTGTTAGGATTATTACTATTTATTATGAAAAACTTTGCAAAATTTTAATTAAAAAATTTATTTTTTAAAAAGTTTCTCATTTTCAGCCGATTTGTACTGGGCATAGCGGTTTTTGGCATGCTCATGCACTGTGCATGCATCAATCGTAACTGGCAGGGTCATATGTTTGATTTTCAGTAGCTGCTCTCTCAGAGGATCAGAGTGAACTCCAAAAACGATTTGGTCTCTGACATGGAGTCAGCAATATCACCAAAGTTGCAGGACAGTGCTAGCAGGTGGAGGTTAGTTAAGAAGGAGTTGAAAGATTCATCTTTACCTGGTAGACGCTGTTTGAATATGTAGCGCTCGAAGATTTCATTGGTGTCCACTTCACAGTGACTGTCAAACTTGTCCAGGATGGTCTGAAACTTTGTCTTGTCCTGGCCTTTGGTGAAGTGAAAAGAGTTGAGGAGTTCGATGGCTTGATCACCCGCTGTTGAGAGGAGAAGCGCAATCTTCCTTGCATCAGACACACCCACGAGGTCTGAAGCATCAATGTACAGCAGAAACTTTTGCTTGAATGTCCGCCAGTTGGCACTGAGATTACCGGAGGTCCTGAGCTGGTGAGGAGCATGAATCTTCTCCATGGTGCCGGGGTAGATTCGCTGGTCGTCACGGAACGGACTGACGTAAACCACCTAGATTAAGCAGTCTCCTGGTAGCATGTTGTGTTATGTACTCTAGGATAACACAGGCTGCAAATGGATGCAGCTTTAACCAAAAGATACTCCAGACCTTGAAGTTAGTTCAATCTGATTTATTGAACCAGTAGCACAGTTAGCACAGTTCTCTATAAGTTCAACTCTCTGCTAACCTAAGTGTGGTTACTCTGTCTGACTGAATCAGACTAGCTCTTAGCCACGTGCTGGAGGTGTGATACTGTAAATACACCCTGACTCACTCTATAGATGTTCATCAGTGGAAAGAGTGCCCCACGCCTTGTATAGTGAGATACCACCCCCGAGTGTCCTGCCTGCTCATTGGTCATGTCCTGTTCTCTGCGTTCATTAGCTGCCTGTCTGTGTATCATTATCTGCATGTCTGCATATCATGACAGTTGATTCCAGATAGTTATCCAGTGACCAATTGAATCTTTATTCTGGGGATAAAGTCCCAGATATGTATTCCAATGGCTGACCGTTGCCAGGGTGATGGCAGAGGCCCCTGGTTTAGCCATGGAACGATCAGAGTCCTTCATTTGAATGGATGGATGCTGAGCAAGATCAGCATTGGACTTGTGGTGGCACCCCACATCTCATCAGTTTTGAATAGTGTGTTCACAATCATGATCATTTGGCCATGATATCTGGCAGCATCTGGCGTCATTTGAACCATACCAAACAATAGTTACCATTTTGTGAGGATGGGAGAATCAAAATCTACAATTAAACCTATCCCTATTTTGTACAGACATTTACATTTTGAGGTCTTGAGGCACTTGAAAAGTAAAACTGCTAAGGGCTACATTTGAGAAAAGCTAAGTTTCAAGTGACCCCTAGATTGTGTTCTGAACCTTAACCTGTCTGTCATTTTCTTTTTAAAAATAAATTTAGAGTACCCAATTCATTTTTTCCAATTAAGGGGCAATTTAACGTGGACAATCCACCTATCCTGCACATCTTTGGGTTGTGGGGGTGAAACCCACACAAACAAGGGGAGAATGAGTAAACTCCACACAGTGACCCAGAGCCGGGATCAAACCTGGGACCTCGGCGCCGTGAGGCAGCAGGGCTAACCCACTGCACCACCGTGCTGTCATGTCTATCATTTTCTAAATGTGCAGTTAACTTCTATCGTAAAGTGAAAAACAAGAACCCTTTAAAAGTCAGGATGCCTTAGTTAACATGCTGTAGGAATGATAAAGTTTGTTTACAAATATTCTGTTCGATGAGGCGAAGGATGGTAGGCTGGGAAAAGGATTTCCGAATCCTAGAAAGCAATCCCGGGGCAGTCTACCATAGCTCAATGAAGAGAAATAATATGGCCCGGATTTTCACCATGATGGAGGGGCTATCCGTCATGATGAAAATTCCGGCATTGATGAAATTCCGAAGTCCCTCCCCCGAATTTAGGATTCTTCTTCTTTACGAGAGTGGGGCTCGAGCCGGCCTGGTGTTCGCACTTGCTCAAATCACGGAGACACCTGGCCCCTTAAATCTCCAAATGCCTCCACTGACTTCTGATTTTTGCACAAAGCGCAGAGTGCACAGAGCAGCCCAGGTAAGA
Source organism: Scyliorhinus torazame (assembly GCF_047496885.1). Taxonomy (NCBI): domain Eukaryota; kingdom Metazoa; phylum Chordata; class Chondrichthyes; order Carcharhiniformes; family Scyliorhinidae; genus Scyliorhinus; species Scyliorhinus torazame. Next base: position 178,884,384 of record NC_092718.1, read on the forward strand.
GGAGGGCGACATGGTGGCATAGTGGTTAGCACTGCCGCCTCACAGTGCCAGCGACCCGTGTTCAATTCCAATTCCAGCCTTGGGTGACTGCCTGTGTGGAATTTGCACGTTCTTCCCGTGTCCACGTGGGTTTTCTCTGGGTGTTATGATTTCCTCCCTCAGTCCAAAGATGTGCAGGTTAGGTGGAGCGGCCATGATAAATTTCCCATAGTGTCCAAAAATGTGTAGGTTAGTTGAGGTTGTGGCAATAGGGTAGGAGAGTGGGCCGAGATAGGGTGCTCTTTCGGAGGGTTGGTGCAGGCGCAATTGGCTGAAGGGCCTCCTTCAGCACTATAGAAATTCTACGGATTCTAACTTAGTGGATTCTTTGGATAGCTAAGGTACCCCTTTGAATAGGGACATATTTGGGAGGTGTGAGGTATCCTTTATGGGGGGGGGGGGGGGTAAGGCACCCTTTGGGAGTGTTAAAATTAAGCATGGTTATTCACTTTTTAATGCACAAACTCAAATTGCTCAAGAACTGTCAAACTGTTCAGGAACTGTCAAAAGCTGTCCAAGGACTATCATGTTGTCAAAGCTGTCCAGGGACTGTCAAGGGATACTAGGTAAGTTGATACAGAAGGGGTAAGGGCAAAGAGAGGCAGGGTGGAGGGTATGGGGTTGCATAAGTTGGCACTGGTATTATGATGGGCTGTGGGGGTTGGTTGGTGAATAATGGGTTTGTACAGGGGGTAAGAGGTGGTTGGGCAGATGCATGGGTTGGCATGGATGGAGCATAGGGAGTATATGGAGGGGTGGGGGGGGGGGTGAGGGTTGAGGGCTGGAGGGATGTTTGTCATTTTATTATTTTTTAAAATTGAAAAACAGTGTTGGAGCACAGAGGCAGACCCTGCACACTTGTTCCGGGGTTGCCTTCACGCACTCCAACCTGCTGATGGACCTTTTTAAAAGTTGGGTCTGCCAAGCAAGTAAACTCCGGACTCTGTGAACCTGACCTGGGGGTACAAATCTGGGCCTACTCCTCTTTGTCCCTAAAATCCACCTCAGCGCCAAACTCAGAACTACTAATTGCACCAATGCATATTTTTTTCCTTCCTATTTCCCACATAGGATCATACCACAGTGCAGTACAGGGGGTGGCCATTCAACTCATCGAACCTGCACCAGCTCTTTTGAAGAACAAATCGAGATAGCCCTTCTCCTGGGCCCCCCTCCTGTGCTTTTTCAACAAATCCATGCAAATCTCCTTCAAACATTTATCCGATTCCCCTTTGAAGGCTACTACTGAATCTGGATTCAATACAACAACAGCAGCAACGTTGAGGTCTGCCTGAATGGCAGTGCCAATTAGTAGCTGCTGTGTTCTGAGGGCCATTGCCCACTAGGAGCTGGACTGGGCACAAACACATCTACACTGAGCTGCTACATAGAACAGACAGGGGAGATTTTCATCCCATTGTCTGAGCTCAATTTGAACTCAATCCTGCAGATTTAATGCCAGTGCCTGATCCATGTGCTGTGTCACCAAAGTTAACATTGAAGCAAAGAAATCTGACATAGGAATTGATGTCCAATCACTCAATTTAAAAGATTTAAACGCTTACTTAGTTTTCTAACCTCCCTCATAAGTGTGCAAATTCTTGGGAATATGGGTGGGGGCATGTTCCATGGTTAACTGCAATCCTGATCCATACAGCCATCATTCACATCCAAGTGCTTGTAGGCTATCTAATTTGTGTCCACTCCCATCCTGTCCTCACCTGATTTCTACAAACATATGCCATCGGAAAAGAATCAGATATATCAACAGAGTTCCTAAGTAGGATTAAACAACATTTCTATCCCATTTATTTACTCCACTGCCGCATGGTAGGAAATCCCAATATAATGAAGGTTACAGGTTGCAGGTGAAACATAAGAACTAGGAGCAGGAGTAGGAAATTCAGCCCCTCGAGCCCGATCCACCATTCAATATGATCATGGCTGATCTCCTCTCGGCCTGAACTCCACTTTCCTGCCCATTCTCCATAAGCCTTCGGCCCATTACTAAGTTAAAAATCTGACGATCTCCTCCTTAAATGTACACAATGTCCTGGTATCCACCGCACTCTGGGGTCGTGAAGACCACACATTCATGACCCTTTGAGAGAAGAAATTTCTCCTCATCTCTGTTTTAAATCTGCTACCCGTTATCCTAAAACTGTGACTACAAAACTTACAAAGATTAAAGAGAAGGCTTGATTTCTGATCTGAATTGACAGATGCTGTGGCATGGAGTTCCCCTCCCGCCTCCTCCAAGGAACATTTATCCAACAAAACAAACGATTCACATTTTACACAGTTAAAGAGCACTGTCGGCATTTCCCGATTAATAACTTTCTACCTGTTCTGGAACAGCAGACTGTACCCTCCCACTTACAGGGGGAAAAATAGCAGCTGGCAGGACAAGACCTTTTTTTTATTCCCAGTTGTAAGGTCTAGACAGAAAGTTAATGGGATCAATGGCAACCCAGTAAATGAAAATTGTATTATAAATATGATCTAATTTCCCTCGAGGTCTCTGTCTAATACTAAAAACAAAATAAAATATCAAGTTTGCTCTGGGGTAATGCTATAACTAGCACTAGCATTTAAAAATGACAGCTTTCTATTATGTTGACTTAACTAGATTGTAATTAAGAATTACACGACAAGTGCTGAGTTATTAGCATTGGTTTATTCCCAGTTGTTTTTTCTTTAAATTATTAAGCGTAATTTCTTTTTTTGTGTGGCAGCTTTGCCATTCAGGAAGGAACATGCAGGGTTTCAGCCCTGACTGGCCCACTCCTCTGTCACAACACTCGAGGAAAATTCTAACCCAGGAGGCTAAATAAACAACTGCCATCTGCAATTACAATAGGAACAGGAAGTCTACTCCCAAAAAGATTCAAGATTCACCCAATGTCTCATCTGACCCCTCTCCATGAAATGAGTTAACTACTAAGGTGCTCCAAACACAAGCACAGTGGTCGGGATTCTCCATTGCAAGTCTGCCCTGCTACTGCTGCAAGTTGTGGACGGCACGTTAGCACAGTGGTTATCACTGTTGCTTCACAGCGCCAGGGTCCCAGGTTCAATTACTGGGCTTGGGTCACTGCCTGTGCGGAGTCTGCACGTTCTCCCGTGTCTGATGGGTTTCCTCCGGGTGCTCCAGTTTCCTCCCACAAGTCCCGAAAGATGTGCTGTTAGGTAATTTGGACATTCTGAATTCTCCCTCCGTGTACCCAAACAGGCGCCGGAATGTGGCGACTCGGGGCTTTTCACAGTAACATCATTGCAGTGTTAATGTAAGCCTACTTGTGACAATAAAGATTCTTTTTGTTATAAAAGTGAGGACTGAGAATTTGGCTGCACTGTTCGCTGGCGACCGGGGGGCGGCGGGGGCGGGGGGGGGGGGGGGTCTTTTGTTAGAGAGTGCGTTGGATTCCAAGCACCAAGGGGGAAACGCCACTGCCAGGAAGGGTGATGAAGGGATACTGTGGTGGGACATCGACTGCAGTGCCCAAAGAGGAAGAGCCTGACTTACAAGGGGCAGAAGAACCAAAAAGGTCTGACACTAAATTTCAGGCCTTGGACTAAGCCTTAACCCAAGACAAAAAGTACAACTTTAGAGGAGAGAATGATTTGCTCATCACTGGGATCCCAGCAGGCCTTTCTCTGCCGCCGCAAACCACCAACCTTCTCCATAGAACTCACAGAATTCCTACATTGCAAAAGGAGGCCACTCGGCCCACTGAGTCTGCACCGAACCTCTGAAAGAACATCCTATATAGTCCCACTCCCCAGCCCTATCCCCATAACCCCACCTAACCTGCACATCTTGGAACACGAAGGGCAATTTAGCATGGCCAATCCACCTAACCTGCACATCTTTGGACTGTGGGAGTAAACCGGAGCACCTGGAGGAAACTTGACATTCTTTGTGGTCAATGGCAGAAGACAGGGAGATCAGGTTGTTTTCTGGGCTCTGCCTTCTGCGGTAGGCTATATTAGGGGTATCGCGGTACCTAGGTGGGATGTACCCTATACTGTAGTACGGGTAGTAGAATCTGCCTGCTGGTTCCGCCCAACAGGCGGAGCATAAGAGTCTGTGTTTCACCCACAGCAGTCATTCTGTACCGGAGTTGCTGGGGTAACTACTTGTTCATTAAAGCCTTCAATTGGACTACAATCTCGCTTCAGTAATGATTGATCGTGCATCACCTTCCTGCCATCATTCGTATGTGGCAGAGTGGTCAAAACGTAACCAGCTGCATTCCATGGTGGGTTGAGGGGAAGAAAACCTACAGTGATACTGGCAGGAATGTGATGCGGGAGTAATCTCTCTATCAATGTCCATCAGTTAGAGTGGAGAAAATTCCAGCCTGTGATAACTTTGTGTCTGTGTCACGCCTGTCTGGTTTCCAGAAAGCCATCACTTCCTTTTGATTATCCCATACATATTAATAGAACATTCAAAATTAGTAAAACCTCTTGGCACAACAGAATCCAGAGAAAGTTATTCCCCAGTCAAACTGGAGAGCATCAGTAAATTTTGGAGCAGGAATTTTCCTGTCCACCTGCGATGATGCCTATCAGGGCTGGAAAATCCCACCTGCCATCTTGGATTGAATCTTCAGATGAGTGGCAATCAGTGTGGGATTGCCACTCTGCCCCTATTTATTATTACCGGAGCTCTGGACATATAAAACTCACAGTGTACCTACTGCAGAACCGAGGTTCCAGAATGCTGCACTGCACCTTGTGGCTATTAACATACTTTTTACTACTGCAATGTGATGGCTCCCATTATTTTGATGTACTGAGTTGTGAATATAACTAACCGTCATTTATGGAGATCCTAGCTTGCCTGGCTCAAATTATTCTCTACTTAAATTCTACCCTCTCCTTCCAAATGAAAGACCTTGCCATGGGTAACTGAATGGTAACTGAATGAGCAGCATGATGGCACAGTGGTTAGCACTGCTGCTTCACAGCCCCAGGGACCCGGGTTCGATTCCAACCTTGGGGGACTGTCTGTGTGGAGTTTTCACGTTCTCCCCGTGTCTGCGTGGCTTTCCTCCGGGTACTCCGGTTTCCTCCCACAGTCCAAACATGTGCAGGTTAGGTGGACTGGCCATGATAAATTTGACACATTGTGTCCAAACCTTTGGGTGGGGTTACGGGGACAGGTCAGCAGGTGGGTGTGGGTGGGGCGCCAACGGAGCAAAATGTCAATGAGCAGAATGGGCCACAATTTTGCTCTCCTACCTCTGCCGGCCACGTTCCTCACACCCCAAGCCATCATTTGTTATTAAAGGCTTTTCAGTATGAGAATGTACCCGTAAAGCCATCTTCAATATAATTCAGTGTTCGCACTTCCTAAGCGCTGTCAGGCGAAGTAGTGACGCTGTAAACGCCAGCAAAAAAAAACCAAGCCTCAGCATTGGCTTTATTGCAAGTCGGTTTTCAGGACAGCCAGACTTCAGTGCTTAGCTTGACAAAGGAAATCCAGAGACTGTGTGAATACTGAAAAGGGGTTCCGAAAGGTCAGTGATTCTACAACAACAACTTGCATTTATATAGTGCCATCAATGGAGTAAAATGACCCATGTGGCTTTATTGTAGCTGATACAACTCTACAAGCTCAATTGTATCCTGGTAAATGAGAGTCACACCGGTTCTATAAATTATTACATTTTAAGTTTACGATGCCCTGGGCGTGTTTTCCAGCGGCGGAGGCAGCCTGCCATTGGCTGTCAGTTGGATCTTCCAGTCCCGCCGAGGTTGCCGGCGTTTGGCGTGACTCACACCCTCTGCCGCCGGGGAAACCGCTGTGGGCGGCCGCCATCAGCGGGACTGGAAGATCGCCCTGGCGGGAGGGACTGGAAAACTCCGCCACCCGGGTTATATTCTAGCAGCGCGATTTTTAAAAAAAGTACTCTTACAAATTGTCAAACTCTGCTTCTCTACCGAGAAATAAAGGTTTGATTTGAGGCTTTTATTTTTGCACTTCTTTGAATTTCTGAGCAAAAACACGTGCTCATCTGCGGGAAGCAATGCACCAGACTGTGCGCAAATGAGATAACTGTGATGGACTTGCCTCCTGCAGCAAAATGACCTGAAGGTCAAGTCCTGAGCATTCACAAGTGGGAGCCAATTCCTCAGGACTCTTCCAGCACAGAAGCAGCAGGCTGTACACATACATGAGGTTTGATGGGGAATTTTCAGTTGGTTGCGCTGGGTCGATAGTCTCGGAAGTGTAAAACCACATTCCTGTGGTCTGGAAAGGTTAGCCAAATTCAGGTGAAGCCAAGAAAGGCAACTGAGAGGAAAAGTACTCCACCCATTTGTCCCCTCGTAGTTTTATTTTTAAAATCCACACTTAATGGATTTTAGAACTGCAGCTGGAACCTGTTAGAAAATGGCCCTTTAAATGCCCCTCTTCACGAGAGTTTGACAGTACAGTTACAACAAAACTGTTGACTGTCCGTGTGGAGCCTTTGAGTGGAATTATACTCATCAGCGCCCCCTGGTGTGTTTGTTCATATGTGGGGAGGGGGGGTGGTGGTGAAGGAAAGCCATGCCCACCTGGCTTTGCTGGCATTTTAGCTGCAGCGGCTGGAGGCAGCCTGCCCTTTTGTGAGCCAATTAGGGACCTTTCGCTGCTGCCACGGTATTTTACACACATGTGGCAAACCTGGATACAGCCACCGCCTCGGTGTAAAATTCAGCCCCATCAGTCAGAGAGACACAGGCTGCACTATACTCGCTGCTGTTCATGAGCAACGTACTGCTAACAAGACACTAGGAGGACCAAGGGTTACAAGCGAATTTAGGTGTGAACCTTGACCTAGTGGTGGCATTCTCGCCTTTGAGGCAGGCGGCCATGGGTTGAAGCCCCACTGAGACTTGTGCTGGCACTGCAAAGCAGTGCCGAAGGTGTGCAGCAGGACCATCCTTTGGACAAGATGTTAAACAGAGGCTCTGTTAACAGATCCAAAAGATCCCTTGCCACTCCTCCAACTATAGCAAGGGTGTTTTCCATGCTCTGCATGGCCAATGTTTCCTGTAAGTTGTGTGGCTGTCCATACAGCAACTCGGAAGGTACTTGTATGCCATTCACATGATCCCCTTGAGATACAATGTGTGCGTGGTCAAATTTAAAAAAAATAAAGGCACTGCACATTCAAATGAACAGACAATGAAAATAACATTTATCCCTCAACCAACACCAAAAACAGATGATCTGGTCATTTACCCAACCTGGCTCCAATATTTTGGACATTATTTCTTACAATATATAATTCCTGATGGAGCAGATGACAAGAGTATCAACATGGTGGAGAGATTAATTTATTTGGGAGGGGCATCAATCTCCAGGCTAAACCCATCAAACGCGTAGCATTCAACATCGGGTAGTTAGTAGCCAATTCAGAAAATGACTATTTAGTTTGTTGTACTTGGATGCATTCCATTTAACTCCACAGCTCCATAACACTTGCCTTTTCATAAAGCTTGCATTCCTCACCACCCCCTCCTCCTCCTCCTCGCTTTGCACTGCAATTCAAATACTATCAATTACTCAAAAGCAACCAATTTCCCAAGTTCTTTGCCAAGGTTAAACTCCGTGAACTAGCGGAATGCTGCCAGAGGCTGTACACCTTTTGCACCAGTCCCACATGGCTTTGCTCAATTTCTCCAGCAGCAACTACTGCCCTCCCATTACCCTTTGACAGGCAATATATTTTGTTGACATTCCCGTAATTAATTTTTTATTGGACAATTTCGAATCCCACCACAGAGACTGGGCGCACATTATATGGAAAATAATGCAGGCTGGTTCTAATATGGAAATGCCGACAATCTGTCACATTCACTACATGAAACGCAGATTCCTCTAAGGAGGCCTTTCCAGGATTGACGAGGGCTATTCTCACCAATTAACAACCACTTTAGTGCTCGTCATCAGTCAAGGTTGTGAGAATTAAGTTGCTCCTCGTGGCTCAGTGAAGAACCTTGATTAAACTGCGACAGTTCAGTCTACAAGGTCATATGCTTTTGTTTCACGGAATGTAGCCTAAGGCTGTAATGAGCTTCTTTTCTCCTTAACACATTAAGGTGCGCATAAAATGAGTAAAAATCCTCAATGTTTGTGAGTTAAAATATGGAAAAAGTCGATTGGATAATGAGATAAGAGTAATGTAGCTCAAAGGTGACCTCTGCGCAAATTCTTTGTGTCCAAATGTGAAAAGGCTCTCCCAACTAAATGTATGGACAAATTATGAAACAGGCAGTGATTCGTCAGCAGAAGCTGACTCGAATTAGTTTGTCCTGCATTGGTACTCTCATCATTCCTATTTTGTCCATAATGCTTTGAATCACTTCTCTGGATAAGCAATCTTTGTTGGGGATTTCCCCTGGCTTCCCCTGAACGAAAGGGGAATTATGGTTCAGGTATTGTCATTTTCACAAAATCTGGCTTTCTTCTCGCACTGCCAACCTGATCGCCAAGGGGCGAAACCTGGATTTGGAAGTGTAAACACCAGCATCTAGCTCCCAGATTTGGGTCTCCCAGAACCTGGATCAAAACAGTACATATAAGGAATACAGTCCAGCCATGTACAGTCCAAGGTAAAACACAGATGAGGGCATTAACTGTTGGCCAATAGAATAGTCATATGACTCAAAGAAAGTTGGCATGCATGCCAGTAATCACTGCAAACTGAAGGACATTAACGATTGTCAACGGGATTTCTCATTGAATGTGACCCTCATCCCCGGGAAACCCGAGGCGGGGTACTCCATCGGTGGGAGTGGAGATTCCTGCTGAACAGCTGGTAAATTCCGGCCTAAACCTTTGGTGGGATATTCCGTACTAAATCTTTCGTGAGTATTTGGTGTAGCATGTTTTGTCTGAAGATTTAGAGGGGTCTTCACCTTTATACAATCTGACATCTTTATCTGGCCTGGCTACATGTGGCTCCAGATCCACAAAAGTGCGTTTGACTCCAAACTACCATTCAGTCCACTGGCAATTAGGGATGGGCAACAAATGCTGGCCTCAGCAGGGACACCCACATTCCATGAAAGAGTAAAGACTGTCTAGTATAGGTCAGAGGCATACAGAACATTAACAATTAGTATTAGCATAAAAAAGAAAAGGAGAGAGGGGGATTAAAACAATCTTGCATTATTAAAGCCCCTTATCACAACCTCAGGTTATGCCGAATCAGTCCACTCAGTTCAAAGGCAATTAGGGGCGGCAACAAATTCTGGCCTGACACCTACACTCCATGAAAGAACAGAGAAAAAAAGTGCCTGTGTACATTTATGGATTGTGATGGTTGGAGAAATTGTACATTAATATATTCAAATGTCATGGTCATTATTATAATAAAATGACAGGGCCAATGTTCTTTTAGATAGCAGGACACAAAAATAAAAATGAATTTCTTAAAAGCACAGACAGTACCGGTTCCTGCAACTGTTTTTCCAATATTCTGTCAATGGGAGGTCTTGTAAAGGCACAAGAAACAATATAATTTCACTAATGCCATATGTCACACCTCATGAAGAATTCTGTAATTAGCTTAATGCTCCTGGTGATGTGTCATCCATCCCTTTAATATTCTGTGCCACAGGAATAACAAAAACAGCATAGACACAAACTCATACATCCGACTTGCTAATCCTGTTTGATTTATCCCTAGAGGTTTCCATCAGGTGACCTCCTGCCTCCTCCACAGTGCCCACACGTTTTCTGACAATTGGGCCACGGTGGATAAGGAGGTTCGTACAGGTCACCCACTGGTGACCAGGAAAGCAAGGTGACTTTCTCCCCTGGCAGCAAAGTTCTCTCCTTCTTGGGTGGGCACTGTGGAGGCAGCAACAACACTTCATACCCTGCTCAGCTACTAAAAAATGGATAGTTGTCGGCAGTGGTGCTGCACGAGCTAGATAGCAGAAGAGAGAACATCACTGCTGGGACAACCATGCCAATTCAACAGGAAAGTAAAGCTAATTTGCAGAGTTCTTCAGAACCCATGTCCTTTCCACTATTGATATGGCCTACCTCCACCTCTATAACACTACCCATCTCTCATCCTGCCTCAGCTAATTTGCAACCAACCCATCATTCATGCCTTTGTTACTTTCAGACTATTTCAATAGTTCCTCCACTGTCACTGGGTAAAAGCCCTTGAACACCCTCCTTAACAACACTGTGGGCCTATCTACACCACATGAACTACAGCGGTTCAAGAAGACAGCTCACCATCATCTTCTGAATGTCAATTAAGGATGAGCAATACAATACTGCCTTAGCTAGTGACGCACACAGCACATGACAAATAATTTTTGAAAAATAGCCAGTCTCCCACTTTCCAACCTCTGTAAATTTGAGCTCATGCAAAACACTGCCGGCCATGGCCTAACTCACACCATGTCTTGCTGACCCAGAACCCATGTTAACTCACTTACATTGGCTCCCAGTCAGGCAATGTCACGATTTTAAAATCCTCCTCCGTGGTTTCAAATCCCTCCCGTTACCTCACCCCTCCAAATTACTGTAACCATCACTAGCACTACAAACCACAGGAATGTCCCGAATGACAATGGATCTCGAGTGACTCACCCTTGCTGATCCGGTTCAGCCTGTGTATTCTCAATAATGAGTTTAAGTCTGAATGGGACAATGTAACTCATGCAAGGTGTGGGCAAAACCCTCTGACTCTGTGGTTTGTAGTGCCAGTTATGGTTACAGTGATTTAGAAGGGTGAGGCAAGGACTTCCGGGTGCGGCGATGACCAGCTGAGTCGCACGTTTCGGCAGCTCCCTGTGAAACGGACTTTTGGGCTCTTGATAGGAGCCCCAACGGCAATTTTAACGGCTGAAAACACCGTGCGGTAAACCAGAAGGGTGTTCCTCCTGGACACGGATGGAAAAAGGAGAGGAAAGTGGCCGGATTGCAGCGGATCCTTTGGAACAACGGCAAGGAAGGCAAGCAGAAACCAAGATGGCGTCGGAAGGTGGCAGTTTCATATGGGGCCCTGAACAACAAGAGTTTTTGAAACGCTGCGTGGAGGAGATAAAAAAGGAAATGAAGAAAGAGTTGTTGGCCCCGATATTACAGGCGATTGAAGGGCTGAAAGAGGAACAAAAGACCCAGGAGCAGGAGCTTCGGGTCGTGAAGGCGAAAGCAGCAGAGAATGAAAACGACATACAGGGCCTGGTGGTGAAGTCGGAGATACAGGAGGCACACCAGAAACGATCTGTGGAGAGGTTGGAGGCACTGGAAAATAACGCAAGGAGGAACAACTTGAGGATTCTTGGCCTTCCTGAAGGTGTGGAGGGGGCGGACGTCGGGGCATATGTGAGCACGATGCTGCACTCGTTAATGGGAGTGGAGGCCCCGACGGGTCCGTTGGAGGTGGAGGGAGCATACCGAGTTATGGTGCGAGGACCGAGAGCAGGAGAAGCTCCCAGAGCCATAGTGGTGAGATTTCTCCGTTTTAAGGATAGAGAAATGGTCCTTAGATGGGCGAAGAAAACTCGGTGTAGTAAATGGGAGAACGCGGTGATCCGCGTCTATCAAGATTGGAGTGCGGAGGTGGCGAGAAGGAGGGCGAGCTTTAATCGGGCCAAAGCGGTACTTCACAAAAAAAAGATAAAGTTTGGAATGCTGCAACCGGCAAGACTGTGGGTCACATATCAAGGGAGGCACCACTACTTTGAGACGGCGGATGAAGCGTGGACTTTTATTGTAGAAGAAAAATTGGAATGATTGGACTACGAAAATGAACGTTTGGACAAAGTGGTGGGACGAGTGGGGGGGGTGGGCGAAGAGGGATTGTATGATTAATCCTGCGGTATGGTAACTTTTCTTTCTCCCACAGGTGGTGATGGGGGGAGGTGGGGGGGGAGAGGAGATGGGGCGTTGGCCATGGGAGGCGGGGCCGAGGGAGAGGCGCGGGCTTGGTTCCCGCGCTATGATAATTATGGCGGGAATAGAGAAGCAGGAAGGAGGGGGCGCCGCACGGGGCGAGCCGTGATCACGGGGGGAAGCCGAGGTCAGCCAGAGTTTGCTGACTTCTGGGAGCAACATGGGGGGAGTAATTACGCTAGCGGGGGGTCTAGCGGGGGGGGGGGAGGGGGGAATTACTGGGTTGCTGCTGCTGGGGAAAGGGGGGAGTGGGTGCGGGAAAGGATGGGCGGGGGGGCACCGTCTGGGAGAAATACAGCCGCGTGGGAACTGGGCGAGAAGCTGGAAAAAGATGATGGCTAACCGGCAAGGGGGGGGGTGGGAAGCCCCCCAACTCGGCTGATCACGTGGAACGTGAGGGGGCTTAACGGGCCGATAAAGAGGGCACGAGTACTCGCACACCTTAAGAAACTTAAAGCAGATGTGGTCATGTTACAGGAAACGCACCTGAAACTGATAGATCAGGTTAGGTTGCGCAAAGGATGGGTAGGGCAGGTGTTCCATTCGGGGCTGGATGCGAAAAACAGGGGGGTGGCTATATTAGTGGGGAAGCGGGTAATGTTCGAGGCAAAGACTATAGTGGCGGATAACGGGGGCAGATACGTGATGGTGAGTGGCAAATTACAGGGAGAGATGGTGGTGTTGGTAAACGTGTATGCCCCGAATTGGGACGATGCCAATTTTATGAGGCGAATGCTAGGACGCATCCCAGACCTAGAGACCGGAAAGCTGATAATGGGGGGAGACTTTAACACGGTGTTGGAACCAAGGCTGGATAGGTCGAAGTCCAGGACTGGTAGGAGGCCGGCAGCAGCCAAGGTGCTTAAGGATTTTATGGAGCAGATGGGAGGGGTGGACCCGTGGAGATTCAGTAGACCTAGGAGTAAGGAGTTCTCGTTTTTCTCCTATGTCCATAAAGTCTATTCACGCATAGACTTTTTTGTGTTGGGTAGGGCATTGATCCCGAGGGTGAGGGGAACGGAATATACGGCTATAGCCATTTCGGATCATGCCCCACACTGCGTAGACTTGGAGATAGGGGAGGAAACAAGAGGGCGTCCACCCTGGAGAATGGATATGGGACTAATGGCGGATGAGGGGGTGTGCTTAAGGGTGAGGGGATGCATTGAAAAGTACTTGGAACTCAATGACAATGGGGAGGTTCAGGTGGGAGTGGTCTGGGAGGCGTTGAAGGCGGTGGTTAGGGGGGAGCTGATATCAATAAGGACACATAAAGGGAAGCAGGAGAGTAAGGAACGGGAGCGGTTGTTGCAAGAACTTTTGAGGGTGGACAGACAGTATGCGGAAGCACCGGAGGAGGGACTGTATAGGGAAAGGCAAAGGCTGCATGTGGAATTTGACTTGCTGACCACAGGCACTGCAGAGGCACAATGGAGGAAGGCGCAGGGTGTACAGTATGAATATGGAGAGAAGGCGAGCAGATTGCTGGCACACCAATTGAGGAAAAGGGGAGCAGCGAGGGAAATAGGGGGGGTGAGAGACGAAGATGGAGAGACGGAACGGGGAGCGGAGAGAGTGAATGAAGTGTTTAAGACATTTTATAAAAAATTGTATGAAGCTCAACCCCCGGATGGGAGGGAGAGAATGATGGAGTTTTTGGATCGGCTGGAAATTCCCAAGGTGGAAGAGCAGGAAAGGATGGGATTGGGAGCACAGATCACGGTAGAAGAAGTGGTGAAAGGAATTAGGAACATGCAGACGGGAAAGGCCCCGGGACCGGACGGATTCCCAGTTGAATTTTACAGAAAATATTTGGACTTGCTCGCCCCGCTACTGACGAGGACCTTCAACGAGGCAAAGGAAAGGGGACAACTGCCCCCGACTATGTCAGAAGCAACGATATCGCTTCTTTTAAAGAAGGAAAAGGATCCGCTACAATGCGGGTCCTACAGACCAATCTCCCTCCTCAATGTAGATGCCAAGGTCTTGGCCAAGGTAATGGCAATGAGAATAGAGGAATGTGTCCCGGGGGTGGTTCATGAGGACCAAACTGGGTTTGTGAAGGGGAGACAGCTGAACACGAACATACGGAGGTTGTTAGGGGTAATGATGATGGCCCCACCAGAGGGTGAAACGGAGATAGTAGTGGCGATGGATGCCGAGAAAGCATTTGATAGAGTGGAGTGGGATTATCTGTGGGAGGTGTTGAGGAGATTTGGGTTCGGAGAGGGGTATGTTAGATGGGTGCAGCTGTTGTATAGGGCCCCAGTGGCGAGTGTGGTCACGAATGGACGGGGATCGGCATATTTTCGGCTCCATAGAGGGACAAGGCAGGGATGTCCTCTGTCCCCATTACTGTTTGCACTGGCGATTGAGCCCCTGGCGATAGCGCTGAGAGGTTCCAAGGGATGGAGGGGAATACTTAGGGGAGGAGAAGAACACCGGGTATCTTTATATGCGGATGATCTGCTACTATATGTGGCGGATCCAGCGGAGGGGATGCCAGAAATAATGCGGATACTTGGGGAGTTTGGGGATTTTTCAGGGTATAAATTGAACATGGGAAAGAGTGAGCTGTTTGTGGTGCATCCAGGGGAGCAGAGTAGAGAAATAGAAGACCTACCGTTGAGGAAGGTAACAAGAGACTTTCGTTACCTGGGGATCCAGATAGCTAAGAATTGGGGCACATTGCACAGGCTAAATTTGACGCGGTTGGTGGAACAGATGGAGGAAGATTTCAAGAGATGGGACATGGTAGCATTGTCAATGGCAGGGAGGGTGCAGGCAGTTAAGATGGTGGTCCTACCGAGATTCCTTTTTGTGTTTCAGTGTCTCCCGGTGGTGATCACGAAGGCTTTTTTCAAAAGGATAGAAAAGAGTATTATGGGTTTTGTTTGGGCCGGGAAGACTCCGAGAGTGAGGAAGGGATTCTTACAGCGTAGTAGGGATAGGGGGGGGCTGGCACTACCGAGCCTAAGTGAGTATTATTGGGCCGCTAATATTTCAATGGTGAGTAAGTGGATGGGAGAGGAGGAAGGAGCGGCGTGGAAGAGATTAGAGAGGGCGTCCTGTAGGGGGACCAGCCTGCAGGCTATGGTGACAGCCCCATTGCCGTTCTCACCAAGGAACTATACCACGAGTCCGGTGGTGGTAGCTACACTGAAGATTTGGGGACAGTGGAGACGACATAGGGGAAAGACCGGAGCACTGGGGGGGTCCCCGATAAGAAACAACCATAGGTTTGCCCCGGGGGGAATGGATGGGGGATATGGAATGTGGCAAAGAGCAGGTATAACGCAATTGAAAGATCTATTTGTGGATGGGAAGTTTGCGAGTCTGGGAGCGCTGACCGAGAAATATGGGTTGCCCCAAGGGAATGCATTCAGGTATATGCAATTGAGGGCTTTTGCGAGGCAGCAGGTGAGGGAATTCCCGCAGCTCCCGACACAAGAGGTGCAGGACAGAGTCATCTCAAAGAAATGGGTGGGGGACGGTAAGGTGTCGGATATATATAGGGAAATGAGAGACGAAGGGGAGACTATGATGGACGAACTAAAAGGGAAATGGGAAGAAGAGCTAGGGGAGGAGATTGAGGAGGGGATGTGGGCAGATGCCCTAAACAGGGTAAACTCGTCGTCCTCGTGCGCCAGGCTAAGCCTGATTCAGTTTAAGGTATTACACAGGGCACATATGACTGGAACACGGCTCAGTAAATTTTTTGGGGTGGAGGATAGGTGTGCGAGGTGCTCGAGAAGCCCAGCGAATCATACCCATATGTTTTGGTCATGCCCGGCACTACAGGGGTTTTGGATGGGGGTGACAAAGGTGCTTTCGAAAGTAGTAGGAGTCCGGGTCGAACCAAGCTGGGGGTTGGCTATATTTGGGGTTGCACAAGAGCCGGGAGTGCAGGAGGCGAAAGAGGCCGATGTTTTGGCCTTTGCGTCCCTAGTAGCCCGGCGCAGAATATTGCTAATGTGGAAAGAAGCCAAGCCCCCGGGGGTGGAGACCTGGATAAATGATATGGCGGGGTTCATAAAGTTAGAGCGGATTAAGTTCGTCCTAAGGGGGTCGGCTCAAGGGTTTACTAGGCGGTGGCAACCGTTCGTCGAATATCTTGCGGAAAGATAGATAGGGGAGAACAAAGAAGGCAGCAGCAGCAGCCCAGGACTTGGGGGGTGGGGGGTGGGGGGGGGGGGGGTGTGTGGCCTGAGACAAGGCAGTTGCCAATTAGGGCTAGTTTTTATTTTTTGTTATTTAATATTTATTTATTTGTTGTTGTTTTCTTTTGTTCTTGTTTAAATAAAAAAGGTCATTATTATCTGTATTGTTATAATGTTGTGTAAAGGATGCACAATGTACTGTGTTGGTTGACCAAAAATTTTCTGAAATATTATTTAAAAAAAAAAAAGAAGGGTGAGGCAACAGAGGGATTTGAAAACAATGTGTGTCTGACCAGTTGTTAGCCCATTATAGAGTCTGGTGGCCTCTTTGGCTGTCAATGGGAGTTGCATATCAATAGCATGGCTCTGTTCTTTTGTGCGAGGGGCTGGGTGGAGCTTAAGCAGAGAGAGAGAGAGAGAGAGAGTAGGCAGAGAAAGAGAGAGACAAGGAATGCTGTTTTGAACAAGTATCGGAGAAGGCTTTGGAAATCGACCAAGAAGGCCATGAACGTTACCACCAAGGCAGGCTTTGGAAAAAGGGTTCAGAACAAATGTCCCTACCAGAAAAAAAATTGCTTTGTAAATGGAAGTATTGCCTGTTTCAGCGGCATGAGAGCTGCATATTCTGTCAGTGTTGTTTAATGGAACTAATGTGTTAAGGTTAAGAAACTGCATGTAAACTTTTATTGTTCGGGTCGAAGTTTAAAATTTTAAATGTTTTCTTTCAATAAAGTTTGTTTATAAAATAACCAAGCCTTATTTCTTATATTATCACTTCTGGAATGAATTGATCTTACCGCATGGTCTCAAAACTTAAAAAGGTTATGGCTCTGATTCAGCCTCTTAGCCACTGTTGACCAGGCATCTGTAACACCAATGTGCTGGGATTCCCTCCCTCAATTTCTTCATGTCTCCAGCTCTCACTCCTCCTTTAAAATCTATCTCTTTGACCAAGCTGTTGATAAACCTTTTTAAATTTCATATTTGAGGCTGATAGCGTCCAATAGGATGTTTTTTTACTTCACTGAAGGCACTTTCAAGATGTATGTTGTACACATCAGGCAATCCTCCTCGTTTTCAGCACTTACCTATCTACCCATTCAAGCCTCGGTACCAGAGGCCCTCCCTACTTCACTGATAACTCCATTTTCTACATTTCCATTTTCTACATTTCCATTTTCTACATTTCCATCTTTTATGATTGTGCAGGCGCCCCTCTGTTACTCTAATGATTTTGCAATGAGTTTCGATGTTGAGGTAGGTTTGGCTGCAGATCAAACAATGTCCACCACAGGCTAGACTAAACTGCCTGAAGTCAACATGGCGAACTTGTGATCCCTAATAGACATCAATAACATGAGAGCTCCATCACATTTACCTTGTTTCCTTGCCTCTGTTTCCGGAGGCAAATGGTAATAATTGATAAATCCCCCATCTGCTACACCAAACTGGTCCTCTAAATTAAGCACATTGGGGGCGATTCTCTGAGCCACGCGCCGGGCCGAGGAATCGCCGCAACCGCGCCCCGACACGCGATTCTCTGAGGTGCGATGAATCGGCACCATTTGCGCTGGCGCGGTTGGAGCGGCGCCAGCTGCGGGCCGCTGTGGGGTCACCGATTCTCCAGCCCACATGGGCCGAGCGGCCGCGCGGATACAACAGAGTCCCGCCGGTGCTGTTCACCCCTGGTCGCTGCCGGCGGGAACTCGGGAGGCAGCCTGTGGGGGGGGCTCCGTCCCCGGGGAGGGCCTCCGATGGGGTCTGGCCCGCGAACGGAGCCCACCAATCGGCGGGCCCGCCTCTCCCCCCCACCGGGGCCTATTTTTCAGCGCGGCTGGCCCTGAACACCGACGCCATGCTGAGTCGGGGCTGGCGCATGGAAGAGAAGGTTGGCGTGGCCCAACTGCGCATGCGCGGGTTGGCGCGGTGCCCATTTGGTGCCGGGAAGGGAGGCTGAAGCGGCATGAACCACTCCAGCGCCGTGCTGGCCCCCTCTGTGGGGGACAGAATCGGTCATACCCGGGTCGGTTTGCGCCTACGTGAAATGCGACGGCGTTCACGACGGAGCGAACACTTGGGCTCCATTTGGGAGAATCGCCCCCATTTTCTTCGTGCAGCATGAAATAAAAAATAAATAGAAACGGCATATGGTAACAATGATTATTTACCGAGGGTCACATTGGCAGAACAACTCCCGGCGGAAGCTTGATTTTGTCTCCAATTCAGGAAGCAAGCAGTAGGGTCGAGATGCATGGCACATGCAACACCCAGATTTAAGTGAGTGAACAAAGTTTCAGGAGGCAGTAATTCGATGGTACCAGTCTTGGCATTTCAAAGAATGAAATTTGAAAAGGAAGCTATGATTGCTGGAGATAAAGAGTTCTCCGATTTGGAGATCGGGGGGGCGGGGAAGAAATAAGGGGTGGAATCTCCGACCCGCGCCGGGTCAGAGAATCACCAGCGGGCTGCGCAAATCGCAGAGCGGAGCGGAGAATTGGCACAATTGGCGCCGGCGTGGTTGGCGCGGCCACAGTCGCGGGCCGCTCTACGTGTCCGGCCTGCCGATTCTCTGGCCCGAATGGGCCGAGCGGCCGTAAGAAAAGAGCCGAGTTCCGCTGACGCCTGTTCTAACCTGCTCTGGGCCAGCGGGTCCTCGGCGTGTAAGGGTCAGGTGTCGGCCTTTTGGGGGTTGGGGGGAGGGGGGGGAAGGGGGGTTCTAACACTGGGGGGGCCTCCGATGTGGCCTGGCACGCGATCGGGGCCCACTGATCAACTGGCCAGCCTCTATGGCTGGGGGTCTCCTTTCCTAAGTGCCACCCCCTGTAGTCCTGCGCCATGTTGCAGCGGGGCTTACGCGTTCAAGGAGGCCACTGTGCATGCGTGCGTTGGCGCCGGTGCCACTGCGCATGTCCTCGTTGATGCTGGTGCAACTGCGCATGCGCGGATCCCATGGCGTACAGTTCCTGCTGGGATCTGCAGGTGGAGGGGCGCGATCCACTCCAGTGCCATGGTGGCCTCCTGTAGGGGCCAGAATTAGTCATGGAAACAGCCCGTTCACGCTGTCATAAAACGCGACGGCGTTTACGACGGCGTGGACACTGTGCCGTGGGATGGGAGAATCCCGCCCTAGATGAGATGGTGTTGTGGATTTCATGGAACATCTCTGCAGGGACTTAATGATAAAATAATAAAGTAATCCTAATCCGAGATGACCATAGGCTGCTTTTTCCTTTGAGCGGGAGAGCTGACTGGTGGTGATTTAACCTGAGGGTCACCACACTGAAGACGAGGGGCAATGTTGAGAAGAGGGTGCCTTCATGGATAACCTCAGCCGATACGGGAATTGAACCCGCGCTGTCAGCCTCGCTCTGCATCACGAACCAGCTGTCCAGCCAACTGAGCTAAATGCCAATATACAACAGGTCCCTCCAACTTCATTACACTTTAAGGACTCGGAAGAAAATTGAACCCTGTATAAAATCCATCCATGGCAAATTCCAATGCTCATCTGTTATGACCTGGGATCTTTCAAGGACTTCAGACTTGGGCAAGTGGGCTATCTGACAGGGTGTCTCCTTCTTAAAATGTGTCTTATGAAGGCCAATTGAAGAGCAACCAGCAACAAGTGAACCCACAGACCCTCTTGAACGGGAGAAAGAAAGGCAAGAAATGGGACAGAATTGTCAACTGTAGTGCTTCTTTGACACAAAGCGAAGCAAAGATTTGATGTTGTAACTAACTGAGCAGCTTCACATCCAAACTGAAGAAAGGTTTCAGTGTCAGCTTCTTGTCAGCCGGGTTTGAAGCAAAGGCAAGAAAAGGTTCTTTGACTCCCAGCCGGAACTGGCACAAACTTCACTCGATTTGCACAATTCGGTGTTGCATATTGGAATAGATATCTCACTCTGCAACACAGCTGCAGGGAAATAATTTAAAGTATCCTTTAATAAAGCGTGTTCCCACATTCAGTAAAATCACAATTGTAAAAGATCATTCAGCTTTGCGGTACTGATGGAGCTGCTGATGAGATATTTCTGTAGCCATCAACATTCGAATACTGCCTTGCAGGGATACGTCCTCTGCAGCAAAATGCATTAAATACCAAATGTAAATGGCAGCCATTAGTCTCTGTGACGGTCATTCTGTTCCTGCTGCAACACAGGCCAGTAATTGGTTCTTTGCATTGCCAGGTAAAGCAGGCCTTCCTCTGTCATCAAGACAAGTTTACAGTCAGAGGCACTGCTCAATTGCATTGTTACTGTTTTATTTGTTCTTGTCATCTTCGCCATTGGACTAATGACATGGATTCAAAGTACAATAAGTTGTGCACCATTTCCATTGGAGCTGGCAATGTAAATATAAATAACGTACAACTTTCGCCGTATGAAACTGCAAATGATAATGTAAAGGACACCAAACTGTGATGCGATGTTTGTGGCAGGATGGAAGGAGATGTGTGCATAAGGGGAAGAGGGCGGGAGAGAGAGAGAGAGAGAAATTAGAGAGATAAAACCTACAGAGTTGGGCCTCACTACATTCTGGCACCAATCCAAACTGTTGTCATATTCATCAAGTCAGAAAAGGAGCTTTAAGCTGTCACCAGTAGCCATGATCAGATTTCATTTTGTACTGCCTGCTCCAGCTAATGAGGGCTAAAAAAATTCCTTTTGCCACTGCTGACACAGAGCGGAGAAAAGATTTGCAGCGTGGTTAGGTTAAATTGTGCTGGGCAGAAGGAATAATATCAGCATGAGCTCAAGTGTGTCTTGGGCTTTTGCGAATGCCAGCATGTCACTCCAAAAGCTGCCCTTTGGTGCAACGCGTAGCATCGAGAGACCGGAGGAAGCGCGCAGCCCATAGCCGAGGCAAGGTTGTTTTGACAAATGACATCATCCGATCACCTTGCTGAAGGATGGCAGGAGCATTGTGGCTGTCGTCATTAGAATTTGCCCGGGGGGGGGTGGAGGCTTGTGCAGTGCAACTCATTGGAGGAGCTGGTAAAAAATTTAATGCACTCTGTAGACTGGTCATGTCATACTTTGTTATGGCAAATAATCCCAGATGTCTGCAAGCACTAAAATGGAGCTGTAATGTTCTTCCCTACTAACCCAGGCTGACAGGAATGATGTACGACTACCATTACCAGGAAAATATCACTTCAACTAACCCATGATCCGGCTCCGCTAAGGGTCATATTATCCAGGAGGAACAAATTACACTCCCAAAGTAAATACAAATTTTCTACATGAAATGGGTATAAACCAGGGAAAGGGGTGATATGTTACCTTTGACAACACACTGAAAAGTGACATTGGTGATAAACTACTTGACAAATCATTGCCTGACAGAGCATTCTGGCACAATCAACCGCTGCCTCGGCCTAGCAAGCATGCACTCAAGCCTGGAAACACAATCTTCT
Organism: Scyliorhinus torazame; assembly: GCF_047496885.1. Classification (NCBI taxonomy): domain Eukaryota; kingdom Metazoa; phylum Chordata; class Chondrichthyes; order Carcharhiniformes; family Scyliorhinidae; genus Scyliorhinus; species Scyliorhinus torazame. The sequence continues at coordinate 178,905,925 of NC_092718.1, forward strand.
ATCCTCGGCAGCAAAAAAAAGCCACATAATCCTTTAACATCCATGTCTATTTCTCTTATTTCAAAGCCTTTACCGTTCTCCTGGGGGGAGGGGGGGAGCTATGTGTTAAGCGTAACACATAAAATGAATCAGGTCATACACATTTGCTCTAAATTACCTTTATATCTTAAGAGACTTGCTTTATGATTGCTTTAGGCTGAGCAAAGAGACAAAATATGCTGCTGATGGTATGGTCTCAGCATGGTCCCAGCATTTTGTGTACCCTAGATCAGTTTAATATGCAATCACATTTATAAATCTCTATGATGTGCCATAACCATGTTAGAACAAACACTTGCAAGCAAGACACTCTCATCGAGGATTGATGGGAAGCCCTCCCTTCAGCACACATTTTATTTATGGCTTTTCAAGGGCATAAATTCTATTAAGGATTTCGGGGTGAGAGGCCTGGTGCATAAAATACCTCGGCCGATACAAATGGCGTCACAACCTGTGAGCAGGAATGAGAAAATTGCGTGAAAGCAAACCCTGCCAGGGACGCAAGCGAACTGTCCCCAGTTAATGTTAGTTCAAGGTGGAGGAGATTCTTGAAGAGCTGCCAGTGGTGGGAGCGAGAGGCAAGTCTCAAAGTAGGGGTTGCCCAAGGATTCAAAGTGGAGCCCGGAGGAACACTTCCTATGCTCCTGGCCCACAATGAACCATCACAGGGGTAAAAACAAGATGAATATTGCTGAAAAGAGAGATATGTTGCCAAAGATTTTCTTGCACTCACCAGGCCAAGCACAAGAATGACAAATTTCAAACTATCACAACAGTTTATACCACAGGTGCAAACGGGTGTCGATTTAAGGCACGCCAACTTTAATTGTCCGAGGCATGACCGTGGCAAAAGCGATGTTAACTGTAGGATCCCCATGCTTTCGCGTAATTCAAAAAAGGTGCAAGGCTTGGAAACATTGCTTTTGCTTGTTCTAGTTGCCGAATTACATCTAATGGCAGACATTTTGTTTTGGGATTTGCAAGTGCAGCTTGGTGAAGTACGATCTGCCCCTGCCTATTATAAACAACGGGAGCTTTGCCCAGCAAATCCAGTGTAGACTTGCCAACCCACCTGCACTCCTTTTCTCCGGAGTATAAATTGTTGTGATCATTTGAATTTTGGCATTCTTTTGTTTGTCCTGGCAAGTTCAAGATGAAAACTTTCAGCAACGTTTCTTTCTTTTCATCAAAGCCAAGTTCTGTACTACCAAAAAATAATGGCGCGCAACTTCCTCGAAGTGGTAAGCAACAGCGGACTTCCATGCTGGAGGGACTTACCTTGGCTGGAAATTCCAAACCCCCCGTCTCACCGGACCTTCCTCACTCAAGATGGGCTGGACAGGAACAGCAAAGCATGTCCCAGTTGCACCAGCGCGGTGCTAATGGAGGGCAGAGAGGAAGGGCATGCCCTTGTTGCGGGGGTGTTCTGAAGCAGCTCGGTTCTGGGTCTTAAAATAGTTATTCTTAAGTTAGAAGCATCTTTGTTCCTTCTCACTCTTTCAGAGTAACTATGAGTGTAAAACTGGCAGAACCATCGAATGTTAATGATTTAAATCGTTTTTGTCTGATGGTTCCCAGCCCAGCACAATTGTCCAGGGGAAGTTAGCACTTCTGGCCAATTGCCCGGTAAACCCTTACGTGGGAACCAGGAGCAGTGTTGGCCAACCTGCGGCCCGGGGGGTCACATGCGGCCCATCTGGGTTCTGAGCATGGCCCACGAGACAGTTTGTTAAATGTTGCCGAGTTGCAGGGTTGCCACATTCTGCTGATTTCCGTCTCTGTATTTTTTTCCCGAACGGTGTGACTTGTGAAGCAAGTGCAGGTGAAGTGAGGTGCGTGTTGATTGTACACAATGTTAACTGTGAGAGCCGCGCCCTCTCCCTGAGTCCAAAGTGTAAACATTTATTTTGTTTTTACTATTTCAAATTGATGATAGTGTTACAATCTCAGACCAGACCCCAACAGTAGCTTGGATACTGAACAAACACAAGAATGCCAAATTTCAAATGATCACAACAATTTATACTCCAGATACTGGACCGAAATTCCAATATTTTAGTTTATTTGAAAGACTGTGCGGAAAGAATGGTTCCCTCCAGGAATGATTGCATGAAGCAATAGGGCTTGGTTATTTCTAAAACAGAACTTTATTATGAATGCAATATTAAACTTTTTAAACTTTACACCTGAAAAGAACAGCCCCTTAACCACGACTACTCAATTTGCTATTAAACAACAAGAAAAGAAACATACAGCTCTCAGTCTATCTCACTGTGGGAGAATTGTGGACTCATCAACAGGCAGGTCAGAATTAGACAAGAAGACATAGGAGCAGAATTAGGCCACTAGGCCCATGGAGTTTGCTCCACAGTTCAATTGAACTCCTTCCTCCAAAGCTTTCTCCAAAAATTGTCTCTCCAAAGAATTTCAAGATGTCTCCCTGAAACTTTTCAAAATGTCTCTCCAAAATTTTCTAAAATGTCTTTCCAAAGCTTGTCAAAATGTCTCTTTACAGTTTGTAAAAACGTCTCTTTAAAGTTTGTCAAAACATCTCTTTAAAGCTTGTCAAAACATCTCTCTGCATTCCTTGGCTCCACCCAGCAATGACCTTGTCTCAAGCTGAAAAACAAATAATCTCTGCTGACTGCAAAGCGCATGAGCTCCCCGGGGACCTTCCCAGTCAAACCACAGTCCATTAGTACAGACTGCAAAATACATTAATTTGTCAATTTCATCTTCTGGCTGCTAAAAACATCCAGGCTCTGCAAAACAGAATTCTTTCAAAAAAACATGACCACTGCAGTCAAACACACTCTAACCCCAGGCTTTTAATCCTTTAAATTATCCAATACTTAGAATCCAAGAGTCATAAAATCGTCCGATTATCACAATAGTTCTATTAATATATAGATAATTTAGCATTTTCTACAATTCGTGATGAAAAATTTGGTGCGTATTAAATATATTTAATCTTATTCATGGCATCATGTTTAGTGAATAAGTCTTATTTCAATCTTGCAGCCCATAGAGATGAAGGAGGGCCATTCATGCGGTCCATTATCTGGCCCATGTTGCTCATCACTGTACTAGAGGGATTCCCAGTGACACTGGGGAACTAGGGAGTAATGGCAATGTGCTTAACCTAGTCCCTTTTGCCTACTCTGCTGTCTTCTGGCAGGTGGCATTGATGAAACTGGCATCTCTTGGGTATCCTTCCAGTTTAAGTTAAAATTGCATTTTGGTGCCAACCAGGCCATTAGAGGGGTTGCATAATGAGAAGCCTGTTGAATCCCAACAGTTAAAATGACAGGGAGTGGGACTCCTTTGAGAACGTAGATGCTTTCACCTGGCTGCCATTTTAATCACAGATCCCACTGTTTTTATGAGATAGACTGGGTTCAATCAAGACACAGGTGTTGAAGGCAAGGAGTGGGTGTCCATTCTGGTAACTCTATAAGCGCGACCAAAGATTGGGCAAGTTCATGGTATCAAAATGCTGATATCTGGGAACTTGATAAATATTTAGGTGAAAATCTAAGTGTTCCCCAAGACTCAAAAGCCTGCCCGAAAACAAAATGTTTTAACAACTTTGAACACTCTCGGCTGAGAAGGTGGATCATAGGTTGGCAGGTTCATGACGAAAGTCTTCTCACCGAAGTTACGCAATGCAGAGAGACATTATTGAAATTCCTATAATACTGTCCACTAACGGAGGAAGCACAGCAGCAGTAATTGAGGCAGTTAGTGTCAATTCCACAGTCAGGGCAGCATGTTGGCACAGTGGTTAGCACTGCTGCCTCACAGCGCCAGGGACCCGGGTTCAATTCTGGCCTTGGGTGACTGTGTGGAGTTTGTACCTTTACTCCATGTCTGCATGGGTTTCCTCCGGGTGCTCCAGTTTCCTCCCAAAGTCCAAAAATGTGCAGGTTACGTGGATTGACCATGATTAATTTCCCTTAGTGTCCAGGGATTTACAGGTTAGGTGGGGTTACGGGAATAGGGCGTGGGAATGAACCTAGGGTGAATGTTCTTTCAGAGTGTCAGTGCAGATCCGATCGGCTGAATGGTCTCCTTCTGCACTGTAGCGAGTCTGTGGTTCTATGAAGGCAGTGACATCAACAATTTATGTGTGTCCATTTTAGGTTTAGTAGGTGGAACCTACCGCGGCCTCCAGGAATACACTTAAATAAGCGCATTTTCAGACTGTAATCAACACTCCTTCATTGTGCTAAATAACGTATCATCAATCTCCAAGGCCCTGCACGACCTTACTAAGATTGGTAAAGGTTTCCAGGTGTCCTGTCCAAGCTGAACCGTAAAGAAAAGGGACCTCAGTGAATGCTAACTTTGTGGTGGGAAGTAGTAAGATCTCCATCGGACTACTTGCATGTTGACCAAGATGTTCAGAGAAGGTCTCCCACAGCAGGTTGGTCTGAAGGTCTCTTGCAGCAATCAGTTGCACCCAATTCTGGCAGTTGCCACGAACTGTCTAACCAATTCCACTCCCTCAACTAACATCACTGCCTTGGGTGTCTTCCTCTTTTGGGGCATCCATGATAAGTCTATTTGTAATAGGCAGCACACAAACACAAGCCTTGAGAAAGAAATTGGACTTTAATACAGAGCAGACATCGAAACATCTGAAGCAACCCTTCAAAATTCCAATGGTGTGGTCTAAAATGAATCTGTTTGGAAGAATGGTCCCCGTATTGGGATGTGAAGTTAAGTTGGGAAAGTGTACAGGAGCCATGAACCATCACTTTTGGGGTTATCCATGATCTCCCAAGAGTTACTCACAGACTTGCTAGATTGAATGAAAGTGCAAAGATGCAGAAAACTGCTTTATAATAAAGGCTTTCTTTGCAGTAACAGTTGGATTAAAAAGTGAGCATTTATCTGTGGGATGTGATACTGCTGGTCACAAATGAGTTGATCATTGAGAAAGCGGAATCTTAACCAAAGGATATAAGCAGCAGTGCTGATCAAGGGAGCAAATGTGGCCACAGAAGTGATGTATACAACTCCTTAGATTGTCAGGCACCCTGTCTCTCTGTGAGGCTGCAGTGTTCTGCTGTGCTGCTGCCTGCCATTGAGGAAGGTGGTGAACTGACAACTTCTGGCAAGCATTATACTATGACTGACTTAATTTCTAATCAACAACTGATTGATTCAAGTTGCTGACGTCCGTAGTGACAGCCGGAAGTAGACTGATGTTGCATAAAAATTCTCTACCTGCAATCCTAGCTGTAGGTCCTTTTACACAGCCGATTCCTGTCAAATGGACTGAGCTGGCTGCAGTCTAGCCTCTGAATCAGAAGATTGCGGGCTCAGGTGGCACTTCAGAATGGAGCACCAAGTCCGGAAAGCCAGTCATCATAGCATCTCTACAGTGCAGAAGGAGGCCATTCGGTCCATTGAGTCTGCACCGGCCCTTGGAAAGAGCACCCATGCCTCCACCCTGCCCCTGTAACCGAGTGACCCCCACCTAACCTTTTGGACACTAAGGGCAATTTATCATGGCCAATTTACCTAACCTGCACATCTTTGGACTGTGGGAGGAAACCGGAGCACCCGGAGGAAGCCCACGCAGACACAAGGAGAACATGCAAACTCCACACAGACAGTCACCCAAGGTTGAAATCAAATCCAGGATCCTGGCACCGTGAGTTAGCTGTGCAACCACTGTGCCAATGTGCCGTCCTTTTTATATCGGGAATGGTCCCTTTCCCCCTCCAGGGCAAGATTCACCAGTCCCCCAGTTGCGTATTTCTCAGTGGTGCGCCGCTCGTTGCTGGTGGGATTCCATACTTCCGTCACTTGTCAATGGGGTTTCCCATTGAAACCACCCCATGTCGGCGGGAAATGGGTGAGGATGTCCTGCTGGTGAGAATAGTGAATCGTAATAGCCGTAGAGTTCCGGGCCAGAGACGGTGAACTGACGGGAAGCATGGAATTCCACACTTTCATCTTAGGCTTGCAAGGTGATCGAATCTTTGGGATGGTTTGGTGATTCCATAATTTTGGCAGCAGTCAGACTCACAAAAAAGCTCGAAACAAAGGATTAGGACCACAGCAATTGTAATCCTACCTCTGCGATTGCAGCTCACTGCTCAGAATGCAATCACCATTTTACTTAACGGCAAAGATGCTTCATTGGAAAATGCACTGGTGCGATTATTCCTTTAATTAAGGAAACCATTGTTTAACCATGTTTCCATCATGTGCTCTTCTCATATGCCCAGGAGATAAGAGTGAATGAATCCGACCACCTACTTTGGGCCAAATCACTGCACAGAGTCAATGAGGATAATTCAAACCGCGCAAAATGACTTCTCCACACACACCCTGATCTCACTCAGTTATCATTCTGTTTTGGTAACATCTCAGCTCAGTGTCATCTTTCTGTAAAAACAGCACGAAAAAGCAAAAACAGACAATATTGTAAAAAAGGGGTCCATTTCCCTATAGGGTGAGAAAAAGCATTGATCTCACAACATTGAAATATTCGTTTAAAGCACAAAACACACTGCAAGGCTGGTAGCGCGATGACGTCTTTCAGGCCTCAGTAGTGACTTTAATGGGGAACAGTGTGCATGCATCAATCACCATTGTAATTGATCAATTACATGCATCTCCAATGACAGCAAAACTCCATGGTAACCATCTGTGCCTTATAGAACCTCAAACAGATTATTGTATATAAGGGCACGACTCTGTAAAGTGTTCAATACCACTTTAAACAAATATCGAGTTCCTTACATATTTACCTGTATTTCTCAAAAAATATTCCATACTCATCAATCATAACATTCACTACATGCATCAATAAAACTGTACCCTGGGCCTGCAAAGGAATGCTGAAGTAGAATGTTCAGGGAAATGTGAAGATGAAGAAAATTAGAGCATCATGATGTGACAGATTGCAGTTTAAGACCAATAATTGTTGAAGATGAGTGGTTGATATGTCAGAGTAAAGCAGTCATCTCAATGATATTCTCTGCCACCAGTAAATGTGGCCATGTGTACCAATGGGGTAGAAACTGGCCCAGGCTCTTCCATTTGGGCATAAGATGGGCGTCAAGCACACCAATTTAGCACACAATCTCGCCAAACTTTATTTTGACTACTATTTTTGTGGGGCCATTTATTTAGGCGTCTGCATCAAAATGTAAATTAGGGGCCTAACAGCTGTTGAAGGATGCCATCAAATATTTACCTGATCAGTGAGTGACGTGTTGGCTCTGTCCCATTCAGGATTCTTTAGAGGTACCCAATTCAAGGGAAGTCAAGTCTTAAAACAAATGCATCCTGTGCAGACAGGAAGAGCAGGAATGCTCTCCAAACTTCACATGAATGACAATCACCCCCCCCTCCGGAACTCATTTCAATCACCCCCTCCCCGGAACCCATTCCATTCACCCCTCCCGTGACTCCCCTGGGGGCTGCTCCCAGCGAGGAAGGGGGCCCAAATGTCTTTGCTCAAACAAGTTTGACGATGAGGCCTGAGAACTGATTTCAATCTATCCTTGAGCCCTCGGTTTGTGCACACACGGACGCCCTGGGCGGGATTCTCCCGCCGTCGTGTTTTATGACGGTGTGAACGGGCCGCTCCCACGACCAATTCTGGCCGCTACAGGGGGCCAGCATGGCGCTGGAGCGGTTCACGCCGCTCCAGCTGCCAAAACCGGCGTGAACTGTGTGCCGCGGGATCTGCGTATGCGCAGTTGAGCCGGCACCAACGTGCGCATGTGCAGTGGCCTCCTTCAACGCGCCGGTCCCGATGCAACATGGAGCAGGACTACAGGGGCCGGTGCAGAGGAAAGGAGGCCCATAGCCACAGAGCCTGGCCCACCATCACGGGCTAGGCCACATCGGAGGCTCCCCACCCCCCGGAGTCAGACTTCCTCGATCCCCCCCCCCCCCCACCTCCCCCTACCACCACAGGCCGCCACCCGGCCCTTCAACGCCATGATCCCGCCGGCCCAGAGCAGGTTAGAACGGAGCCGACGGGACTCGTTTTCTTTCTTACGGCCGCTCGGCCCACCGGGCTGGAGAATCGGCGGGCCGGCCGCGAAGAGCAGCCCGCGACCGCGCTGCACCAACCACGCGGCGTCAATGACTCCGATTCTCCGCTCTGCGCAGAATCACGTGACAGCTTCGGGGCGGCGTGGCCGAGAATCCCGCCCACAGTGTCGAACCGGCGGCGGGATTCTCCTCTACCCGGCGAGGCTTGCCATACCGGCGCCGAGGAGTGGTGCGAACCACTCAGGCTTCGGGCCGCTCGGAAGAATCCTCCGTACCTTGAGAGACTAGGCAGGCGCCGGCGGGGTTGGCGCCACGCCAGCTGGCGCGGAATGGCTTGGCGCAACGCCAACCGCGCCGAAGGGCCTCCGTCGGCCAGCACGAGTTGGCGCATGCACGGGAGCACCCGTGTGTGCTGGCATCATCCCAACGCATGCGTAGCGGGGTTCTTCTCCGCGCCGGCCATGGCGGAGGTTGACAGCAGCCGGCGCGGAGGAAAAGAGTGCCCCCACGGCACAGGCCTGCCCGCGGATCGGTGGGCACCGATCGCAGGCCAGGGCACCGCCCGGGGCCAGATCCCCCCCGCGCACCCCCCGAGGACTCTGCAGGCCGCCCATAGAGCCAGGTCCCGCCAGTACTTACCTGGTTTGATTTATGCCGGCGGGACCGGCCGAAAACAGGCGGCCGCTCAGCCTAACGGGGGCCGGAGAATTGCCGGGGGGGCCGCTGCCAACCCCGGCACCAGAGAATTTGGCAGCCGCCGTCGGGGCGGGATTCACGCTGCCCTCTGGCGATTCTCTGACTCGGCGGGGGGGGGGGGGGGGGGGGGGGGGGGGGGGGGGTCGGAGAATCCCGTCCCTGGACTCTGATAATAACATTTTACAGGTAACCGTGGGCCTTAAGCCCATCTTCTTTCTGCTAATATTAATAAAATCTAAAACAAACTTTGAAATGTTTATCTGAAGTTCCTTTTGAGACAGGGATATCCATGGGGCTGCAATTTGACTGCTGCAGGTAGGAAACCAAAGCAATATGAGAATGGCTGCAGGAAGTGACTACTCCTCCAAATTATATTTACAGTGATGAAAACCTGTAACCACTTTGCATTGATTCAAACCGTGTTCCATAGCTAGCCAATAAATAGGCTCTGCTTGCTGCCTATTGTTCCAATTTCTGAAGCAGTGATAGCAAGTGATGACACAGCCACATGATCCTGAAACATGAAGGATAAAGAGCAAACAGAATGGAGGTACTGTTAAAATTCACACAAATTGAAGTACCGAAGGGAATCGAGAATGAACTTTCCATGGCAGGAAGTTAAGCTAACTTATCAAGATCTGAAATGCAGGAAACTCAGCCCTACTCCATCTGGCACATTTCACTCAAGTGCACAATTGCACCATGGTGACAATCTGCAGAATAAAGTTAAACTACTAACTTGTCAGGGCAGCATGGTGGCGAAGTGGGTTAGCCCTGCTGCCTCACGGCGCCGAGGTCCCAGGTTCGATCCCGGCTCTGGGTCATTGTCCGTGTGGAGTTTGCAAATTCTCCCTGTGTTTGCATGGGTTTCGCCCCCACAACCCAAAGACGTGCAAGGTAAGTGGATTGGCCATGCTAAATTGCCCCTTAATTGGAAAAAATTAATTGGGTACTCTAAAAACTTTTTTTTTTAAACTACTAACGTGTCCATCTGTCAGAGGCCATTGGTGACTCTCGACGAGCTCTCTGGGCACAATTCAACACTCTTGTTCCTCGATAGAAAAACATTTCATTGAACCATTCAGAAAATATCCGAGCACTTTGAAGTTCTACAGGGGAAAAAAAAGTCTAACTTTAAGCATTCTAAAGCTTTGAGTGCAAACTCTCAAGTCTCACTTAAAAGCAGTGATTCGTTGGGAAGTAGAACCGTTACTGACACGGAATCTCCTGATATATATAAAAATCCCCCAATGCTGCTCACTAGGATGGGGTTGGAATGTGGGAACCACATCAGACATTGTTTTTTTTTTAAAATATGTTTTATTGAAATTTTTTTTCCCAAACAACAGTTTTTCCCCTCTTACAAAGCAAACGCAACAATAACAATACAGAAATTTTTAACAATACACAAGTAACAAAACCCCTTTATCTTTGACCTAAACTAAACTAAACCCCCCCCCCCCTTCCCCCTGGGTTGCTGCTGCTGGTCATCTGTCTTCCCTCTAACGTTCCCCTAGGTAGTCGAGAAATGGCTGCCACCGCCTGGTGAACCCTTGAGCCGATCCTCTCAGGGCAAACTTTATCTGCTCCAGTTTAATGAACCCCGCCATATCATTTACCCAGGCCTCCAGTCCGGGGGGTTTCGCCTCCTTCCACATGAGTAGGATCCTGCGCCAGGCTACTAGGGATGCAAAGGCCACAACGTCGGCCTCTTTCGCCTCCTGCACTCCTGGCTCTTCCGCAACTCCAAATAGAGCTAACCCCCAGCCTGGTTTGACCCGGGCCTTCACCACCCGCGAAATCACTCCCGTCACTCCCTTCCAATACCCTTCCAGTGCTGGGCACATCAGACATTGTTGATACACTTTTGCTATGCCTGCCCCAATTCCAGAAAAATTAAAGTTACAAACAAAACAGACCTGTTGTCTTATTGAGTCTATGCTGGCATTTTTTTCCCTGAGCCCTGAAGTCTGAACCCATCTCTCCTGATTGGCCCCATTACCCTTAACGTTCCTCTTAATTTACAAACACTTCATTCCTGTTTAAAATAATTGGGCTCTGCTTTTATAATGGTGTTTGGCAGAGAATCCCACATTTTAACCATCCTCTGGATGAGGACTTTTTCTAACCTGCTTCTAATTCATTTTATGACTGTCTTAAACTAGA